>NC_133325.1:662292744-662577744 GCF_042186555.1 Aquarana catesbeiana | reverse complement strand
TTTCGAACGTCAGGGGCGGGCGACGCAGGCGGAGTTTCACACATGCGTAGTGTATAAAGAGGGGCCTTGCGCACGTGTCGTACGTACGTTCTGTGCGTAGGTGATAGTGGACCAGGACGTTACAAAACGAAGGTAATTTTAAATATATTTTTTTTGGGTTTTATGGTCATGACTTTGTAGCAAGCGGCCTATATGGCTTGATAGATTGATGAGGCCTACATAGGGAGAAGATGATGAGGGGTTAGCCGAAACCTATAATAAAAGTGTTTTTTGTCTTGTGACTTCATCTTTTCCAGATATAATGAATCCCCTATTTAAGGATCCAGAGTTCCTTACATCTTTTATTTCCAAATATCGAGAGATGAGGAATTTGTGGGAGGTGAAACACCCTCAGTATTATGCTAAGCATGTGAGGAAGTCAACGCTGGAGAGACTTCTGGCCTTTGTCCAGGCGACCATCCCGGAAGCAACAATGGAGACATTGCTCAAGAAAATTGGGGTCTTGAGGAACATGTATAAGAGGGAGCATAAGAAGATCCAGGAATCAAGGAGATCAGGAGCATCAGCAGATGATGTTTATGTACCCAGGCTGGTACTATAATCAACTCCGTTTTCTGGATGACCAGAATGAAGCCAGGCCATCACTTTCAACCCTTCCCTCCACCCTTCCCTCCACCCCAGCAGAGGCTGATGAGGAGCAAGCTGGGTCTTCCATCCTGGATGAACCAGATATGACCATCTGGAGTCAGGTAAATTATTTTAACAAATATTTACTGTACTAATATTAATGATGTTAACTGGATGTTATAATTGTCTAAAATAATTTGGCACTCAAAATTGTGTATACATATCAATTGACAGTAGTGGCTAAATATGTTTGGCACCTGCTTGAAATAATTAGGGTGTCTGATTAGACTCTTTTATTAAAGAGAAGTATTCACATTGAATTTGCTATTCATGAGAAGCAAACTGTGTGTCATTGATGAACCCAAAAAAATATACTCAAACTATTGTCCTTTTTTTATACACAGGATGAGTCCATCCAGGAGGAATGTGGGGAAAGTGGCAGGCAGGAGGAGACCAGGCCCATGGACAGCCTGGAGGAGGCCGGATTCACCATCATCCTGGAGGAGGCTGGGCCCAGTGTCAGGCAGGAGGTGGCTGCTCCCAGTGAGGTGGCTGCTCCCAGTGAGGTGGCTGGGCCAAGTGAGGTGGCTGGGCCAAGTGAGGTGGCTGGGCCAAGTGAGGTGGCTGGGCCCAGTAGGAGCCTGACCGAATCCCAAGTGCCTCCCCTCCACCTTCCCAAAAAAAGGGCCAGGAAGGGGATGGTCACACAGGACGCATCCCTGCGCCTCATGCAAGAGGCCACCCGTTTTTTAAGGAGCCCCCCCGAAGCGGAAGAATCCTATGGCTGCTACTTAGCCAGCAGGCTTCTTCAGATGAATAGGGAGCAGCGCCTCATTTGTGAGCGCCTATTTGGGGAAACAATCCATAAGGGGCTGCAGGGCACGCTAACACAAAACACCCAACTACATGAGGCAGCCCCCCCTCCTCCTCCTCCTCCTCCTCCTCCTCCTCCTGCCACAACTGAAACACCAGAGCCACAGCCTCAAAAGAAGGCTACAGGGAAGGCTGCAGGGCAGCGTGGAGGAAAGGCTGCAGGGAAGAGAAGAAAATGATGACCTGGGTTCAGTCTGGTCTGACAGAAGACGCAGGCTGTTGTAGGACCACAGTCTGGGGACATCTAGATCATCTGCTGGTGCTGTTGATCTCTGGGATTCTTGGACCAGATTGTGCTCCCTCTTATATGGACTCCGCAAGATCCCAATTTTCTGGTACACCGACTTTTTCCAGCGTTGACTTCCTCTTTATTTTATTTTGACCATGAATAAATGGATCATTTTTTGAGTTTAGCAAAAGACTTTTTATGTTTTTTCTTTGAAATCATTGATTTTACACACAATGTTAAATTAACAAGGGCCAACAATCTCATTGAGTTAGAAAAAAAACACACCAAAAATACATTACTAATGTTAATAATGTTCAAGTGGTAAGTCTTGAAAATCCAAAAATTTACGTAACCAAAAACGGTGCTTTGGGTTAACTTTATCTAAAAACTAAAAAATAATCACTATAAAAAAAAAAAACAGAATAATGGGTTCTTTGTGGTAACTTTACAAACCTAAAAAAAAAAAAGGGGAAAAAGTATTATTAGTATGGAAACATTGTTTTTAAAATGCATACTATATCATTCATGAGATCAAAGAGAAAAAGAATCCAGAAATCAGTTTGGGAGAACTCTGATTATGAACAGCAAAACACCTTCGTTCTTTATAGAGCCTTCGTAAAGAAGAAATAAAATGCGCTGCATTCAACGATCACAGATTTTGCAGCGTGATGAATGTGCTACCTACAATACGAACACTAGTTTTACTAGACCGAGTGCTTCCGTTTAGTTTTTGCTTATGAGCATGCGTCGTTTTTTTGTCCGTCGGACTAGCATACAGACGAGCGGACTTCGGGGTCCGTCGTACTTACGACGTAAAGATTTGAAGCATGCTTCAAATCTAAAGTCCGTCGGATTTGAGGCTAAAAAAGTCAGTTGAAAGTCCGGAGAAGCCCACACACGATCGGATTACCAGCCAGCTTTAGTCCGTCAGCGTCCGTTGGACTTTTGTAGACGAAAAGTCCGACCGTGTGTACGCGGCATTACCTTTTTTGGCCAAGTTTCACAGAAGGAGATATCCCAAGTATCCACTGGAGCACCTGTGTGGGTTACCCTAAAAAATGTGCTCTGGTGTCCCACACTAGTGCTCCTGAGTCCAGATGTGTAAACAGCTGCTGAGTGTCCTCTCCTTACATTCCACTGAATCAAGTTTGCAATTCATTCAAGCTTCAAAGACATCTAGACTGTCCTAAACTTCTTTTAATAAGACAAATTAGCAAGACCAAAAATGTAGTTAAAACCCTGTATCAACTAAATACATTGAATATTTTGTCAAACGATGTTTCCTTCAAACGATGTTTCCTACTAACGATGTTTCCTACGAACGAATACTGTGTCCACGAACATGAAAGTAGCCATTTAAAACTGTACAACAGTAAAGAAAAGCACATGGAGCAGCATGCAAGTTAATAATCAGAATGGGAACACACGACAAGTACTTACTTTTTTGAAGCACTTTCTTTATTCTTCTGTATTGATCCGGCTCCCTCAGTTTAAGGTCGGACCAGCATTTCCAAAATTGGTCTTTGGGTCGGCGTACCCCAAAATTCCGCTGCAGAGTCTTGACATGATTTTGGCTTTGCGCAAATTTGGCTGAGTGTACGGTCCATGCTTCCCATGATAATCGTTCCTCCGCAAGATGTACACCATCTCCACCATTTCCTCAAAGGCCATATTGGGGGCCTTAAATCTCTCCTTCCTGGATCGGGACGTTTCGGGCTCTGGGCTTTCCTCGCTACTGGAATAATTTCCAAACACCTGCTGTGTCTCTGCCATATTGCTCCTAACTGCGCACCGTAGAGAGAAGGGGTGGGAAATATTAGTGAAAAAGAATGTCGGGGCGGGTGACACAGGCAGAGTTTCACGCATGCGCAGTGTATATAAAGCTAGCACGCATGTGTCGTACGTACGTTCTGTGTGCGGAGGAACGAGGAACTGAAGTTGCCAGTGTCCAAAACTAAGGTACATTTTATTAATTTTGGAACATCAGTGGCCTATACTGCTTAAAGATTGAGGCCTATTTTGGGATAAGATTATGAGAGTTTAGGCTAACATTAGTGTTTTTGTCTTGTGTATTGTCTTACAGAAAAAATTAATAATAAGTTTAGGGACCCTGAATTCATGTCCCAATTTATTGACAAGTACAGGGAGATGAGGAATCTGTGGGAGGTCAAACACAGTACATATTACAATAAACCAGTAAGGAAGGAAACGCTGGAGAGACTTCTGGCATTTGTGCAGACTTTGATCCCAGAAGCAACCATGAAGATTTTGGAACGTAAAATTGGGATCTTGAGGAATATGTATAGGAGGGATCATAACAAGATCCAGGCTTCCCTGAGATCAGGAGCATCAGCAGATGATGTGTATGTACCCAGGCTGTGGTACTTTGAAAAACTGCATTTTCTTGACGACCAGACTGAAGCCAGGGAATCTCTTTCGACCCTTCCCTCCACCCTTCCCTGCAGCATTCCCTCCACCCTTCCCTCCACCCCAGCAGAGGCTGCTGGAAGTAGTGGATGCGCCCAGCTGGAGCCAGGTATATTATTTTTAGACATATTTAGTGTCCTAATAATAATGATGTTAACTAGATGTTATAATTGATTACCTATTAAGGATTTTATCCAAAAAATTATGTATACATATCAATTGACAGTAGTGGTCAGAAATGTTTGTCACCAGCTTGAAAAAATGCTGGGGTCAGAATGATACTCTTTTATATGTATTAACATTGAATTTGAAAGTCATAAGCTTAAAATTGTGTGTGATTGATGAAGCAAAAACTAAAACTATGTCCCTTTTTTATACACAGGATGAGCTCAGCCAGGACGAGGGTCTGGAAAGTGGCAGGCAGGAGGAGGCCGGGCCCAGTGACAGCCAGGAGGTGGGCGGGCCAAGTGTCAGCCAGGAGGTGGCCAGGCCCAGTAGGAGCCTCACCCAATTGCAGGTGCCTCTCCTCCGCCTTCATACAAAAAGGCCATAGCCTGGGGACATATATGTCATCTGCTGCTGGTTTTGATCTCTGGGATTCCTGGACCAGATTGTGCTCCCTATTATATGGACTCCTCAAGATCCCAATTTTCTTTTCCACAGACTTAATGTGTGCCCTGGGGTCAAAAGGCTTCACAAATTCCAAAAGTTTCTCCAGCGTTGCCTTCATCTTTATTTTGTTAACCAGAATAAATGGATATTTTATTTTCTGAAAATACTTGCCTATGTGTTTTTATTCAAATACATTTCTAAAAGACAATGTCAAATTAACAAGGGACACCAACCTCCTTGAGGTTCCAAAAAAAAAATATATAATGTTATTGTGTTAACTTGACACACAAAGAAATTAAACATTAATAATCTTATTGTGGTAACTTGACACACACAAAAAAAAACATTATTAATGTTATTGTGGTAACTTGACACACACAAAAAAAATATGGAGATCACTAGAAAATAATTTTTAAATAATCATAAAAACAGATCTTGATGAAATAAAAAATAATAAAAGATGACTCAAAAAATAAATTTGTAAACATTATTATGGAGATCAGGCTTTTAAAAAATTCAATATCATTCATGAGATCAAGAGAAATAATCCAGAAATCTGTTTGTGAGATCTCTGTGTGAATATGAGTAGCAAAACAACTTCGTTCTTCTAGCATTATAAAGAAGACAATAATGCGCTGCATTAAACAATCACAGAATTTGCAGCGTGAGGAATGTGCTAGCTCCAATACGAACACTAGTTTTACCAGACCGAGCGCTTCTGTCTCGTACTTGCTTCAGAGCATGCATCGTTTTTTGTCCGTCGGACCAGCATGCAGACGAGCGGATTTCTCGATTTCTCTATTTCTAAAGTCCGTCTGATTTTTCGACAGCAAAGGTCCGATAAAGCCCACACACGATCGAATTGTCCAATGGATTCGTTCCGTCGGACCTTTGCTGTTGAAAAGTCCGGTCGTGTGTACACGGCATTAGTCTCAGGAGAGAGAAATGTTAAAAGCACTAGCGGATTTAGACAAACTTGACAAACATATTGAAGCCGAATTCCAACTAACACTTTTTACAACAACAGTTTTCATCCTATTAAGATAAAGGTGTTACAAAAATTTATCAAAGCGCCCCAATTTAACCACCCCTGTCAGTGTGAAATGGTTTGTATCAGCCCTCTATAACTGTCACTTTTGCTGGACAGCTTGGTCTGTTAAAGGAAGTGGCAGACTTTCTGGCTTAATCACCAGGTGAAAATAAAGGAAATAATAATTTAAAAAAACGAATGCAGCCACTACATCTAAGAATTGGTAAGCTGCAATATAATAAATGAATGCTTTTTGGGTTTAATAATGGTTTAATAAGTCATGTATCTATTACATTTAGGTAGAATGCTGCAAATATATATATATATTATATATATACATTCACCAAAGCACTTGTATTATGTGAACAGGGCACATAGAAAACAATTTTTTTTTGTTTCCTTACATTGAGCCTGCGTTGACGAAACTCCACGCACATGCTGTGAATGAGCCATTAAGGCTTACAATTAGTGTTTCATATAATCAGTTCCAATTATGTAGAAGTGCATTCAAAGCTACTGTATGTAAGCATACACAAGTTTAAGATTATATATACACTACTAATCAAAATTTTTAGAACATACCCATTATTCAAGTTTTTTATCGAAATTTATGCAGTTTAATGTCTTCATGTACTCTCAAAATTAAGCATAGAACACATAAACAATTCGACATTAAAAAGAAATCATGGAATAATTTTCTTTAACAAAATGTAATTACAATTATTGGCTCATCAAATTAGCCACCTTTTGCAGATACTGTATACTGTAACAGCCAAACACGTTGCCACAAATATGTTGCACTTGTAGCTTGCTTTGCTTTCACCCTGCTATCCAATTCATCCCAAACCAGCTCAATGGGGTTTAAGTCTGGAGTCTAGGTGCTGGGGGGGAGAGGAAGGAACTGGATCTGGGCGGGGTCCAGCTGCCGATGCTGAGCCCGGGAAGGCTGGCGTTCCTCTATCCGTGATGCATACCTTGGACTGCTCGCGGACCGTCCCCTAGCCCATTCCCGACCCCTCGGCTTGCTGCCTTCGGTCCCCTTCACTCGTCCGTTGGACAAAGTAGCCCCAGGATCCAGCTGCAGTTGGCGGAGGTGGTGAGAGCGGTGCGCCCAGATTTGCAGCACTAAGCCGGCACCGCCGTGCGGAGCTCCGTTGAAGCGGTGGGTACACTGAGCCTTTTCCTATGCGAGTTGGTGCCTGGTGGGTTCCGGCCCAAACTACAAAAATGTACGGATCTGTTTAAGGATGGGCTTGAGGAGACAGTCCCCTAGCCACATACAAGTGAACTAAAGAGAAATTAGCAAGTAAGAGAAGTCCTGGGTTTGACTGGACGGCATTAAGGAGCAGGAGAGAGCCCCAGGAGTTACACAACTAGTAAGATACTGACCTGTCTAAAACCGACCAGATGGGTAAGTGACTCTATTATTTCTTAAAGACCTGCATGTATTTTAAAACACTGCATGTTAATGCCATACTACCATACCCTATCGGAGCAACAATCAAAGGAGGAAAAGCAACTAGTAATATCCTGTAATACCGTATTAGACTGTAAGCTGACAATAATAATTGGATCGACCCCTGGTGGTGTATAACGGTTGAGGACTTATTTAGCAGTGTGATACGCTATACCATGTAGCCCCCAGGGAATGGTAGTTATCGCAGAGTTAAAGGTGACAGCCAGCGACTTGCTATATATTATTTCTGTTTGGAATCGCAAAGATCTGGCGGTGTGGATCGGTGAGTCGCCAGCCCCCACTTCTGCCGAGAATAAAACACCTGTCAACCTCTTTACATCACACAGAAGTAAGGTTGAAGGGAAAGAAATAAAAGGATATGTTTAACTCTGGTCAAAACATTATAAACACAAGTTCATTGAATACGCTTTGTATGGAAGAAATCCGGGGGGATACCAAAAGGTGGGAACAAAAGAGTGAACCATGGGAATATATGATTTTTGAGGTGTATAGAGCGATTGATAATTGAGCCTTAAAGTGTGGACTCTTGGTTGGCGGTCTGTGCCTGGCAGATAGATTAAATTATTATAAGAGCAGTAATAACCCCAGCCCGGTTGAAGGAACCCTCCCAAGGATCGCTCTCGGGCCGAAAAAACCACAAGAAAAGGCCCTTAGTCACAGAAGTGTGTTTTTTTGCAACCTGCGGTGACAGAGGTGTTGAGTGAGGAGGAGGAGAGGCCGGTGTACTCGTTACAACTTTGTCCTATCCGTCTATAAAAAGAAGGGGGAAAAGAAAGAAGAAAGAGAAGAGGAAAGTGAGAGAGGAGGGGGAAACAGAAAGAATACAGAGAAGAAGGAAAAATGAGAGGTAAATCAATGAAAGGGGCAACCGCCAACCCGCCGAGAACAAGCACAAGCCCGGGAACTATTAGAAAATATATGGTTAATGACAGCAGCAAGGAAAGCCCGGGGAAAACAACCGGGGCCAAAAATAAAACTCCAGAATGCTCATCTAAAATCGGGACAAGAAGACAGCTGGCTGACACTGAACTACGACCCTCTGGTAGCGAGACAATGGAAGAACTATCAACGGAGTGCCAAAAAAAAAACAGCTCCCCACAAAGGGGGAAATGGCAGAAATGTTCGCAAAACTCGAAACATCGATTAAAGGTGAGATAGGTACCTTGCATGAGAACATGAACCATATCCTAAAAACAGTTGAGGAGGTAGAAACCATAGTTGATAAGCAAAGGGCCGAGATAAAAGACCTTAAGCTCCAGATGGAAGCATTGCAGACAGAACTAAGAAATATTAGGTACAGATTAGAAGACCAAGAGAACCGCAGTAGAAGGAAAAATCTCCGGATCAGAGGTCTGTCCGAGATGCAAGGTGGAAAAGAGAACCTGCAAGAAAAAATGGATGTAATTTTTAAAGATCTGATGAATCCAACTGATACCAGTCGCAAATTAAAATTGGATAGAGTGCACAGGATCAGAAAGCCGGACGAAATTAGTGGAGACACTCCGCGAGATGTTATTGTACAATTTCATAACTACCAGGACAAGGAACAAATCAAAGTCAGCGTAAGAAAAAAATCAACAACTGAAGTTTGGAGAAACAAACCTGCAAATCTTCTAGGACCTGGCCACAGAGACCCTAATTAGGAGAAGAACCTTGAATGGATGGGTCAGGTTTATCTCCAATCACGGGAGGAGTTTTCGGCACCTGATCAGGCTTAGCTCGAGTTCGACCTCTAGGGGGACAACCGGAGGGCCGGGAGGAGTTGGAGGGGCCACGGTTATCTGGGTCTATGAGAGGCCCGTTTTCCCCCCAAATGTATGGGGGGAGGGGGGGCGAAGTACGGGGAGGGGAGGGCGGAGGGGAGGGTTTGGCAGGTTTGGTGGGTGGAGGGGGTGTGGGTGGGGGACGGGGAGTATGGGAGGGAGGGATGCGGGAGGGGGGGAGGGGGTGTCAAGGATATTGAGTCAAGGGCTTCTACCCCCTAGTGGGGTCCAAAAACCTGAAAGCAAGAGAGGATGTCTAGTTTAAAAATTATTTCTTACAAAGTAAGGGGCTTGAATTCTCCCATAAAATGCGCCAACATCTTAAGCTAACTGAAATTCCTGAAAGCTGAGGTGGCAATGCTCCAAGAGACACATCTAAGTATTAGTAAGTGCCAAAAAATCTTCTCTAGAGACTTCCCAGTATGGCTTTATGGAGACTCCCTGACTAAGGGGGCAAAAGGAGTTGCCATAGGGTTTGCCAAGGAGGTAAGGTTCGAGCTAGAAGAGAAAATGACCGACCCTGAAGGACGATATCTCTTTTTGAGAGGTAAAATAAACGGCTCGGAGTGCTCACTGGCAAACATTTATGGGCCAAATAAGAATACAATTAGATATGTAATGGGCGCCCTGGCTAAATTTGAAGAATTCAAGAGGTGGGGGCCATCATAGCGGGGGACTTTAATTTATGCCTAGACCCTGTGAGAGATTGTATGTCTCAGGTACGGGGGGACAGGTGGAGCTTGGATAAATAAACTCAAAAAGAAGTTGCATCAGCTCCAGCTGGTAGACGTCTGGAGGATGCAACACGGTAATACAAGAGACTACACATTCTATTCCCCCGTACATGCAACGTATTCGAGATTGGATTTTTTTTTTGGTTGAACATCGATTACTGGAGGCGGTCATTGATGCGGCCATTGGTAACATGACCTTTTTCCGATCACGCACCGGTGAGCCTACAAATAAAAATAGGGGAACCCCGAACACAGGGTATTGGCTGGAGATTGAATAAAGATCTTCTCCAAGATAAAGATATTATAAAGAGGATCAAAGAAGAATTAGATCTATACTTTAAAAAAAATGTGTCCGGGAAATCACTGAGGCCACAGTCTGGGAGGCGCATAAAGCATACATTAGGGGCATATTAATGATGATTAATGATCTGAAAGAAAAAAGAGACTGGTAAAAGAAAAGAGTGTCCTGTCAAAAGAAATCCAAGAACTAGAACAGCAACATAAAACATCAGGAGAGGGGGAGGTGTTGGTAAGTCTATATAGGAGAAGAGAAGAGATGAGGGCTTTAATTGAACATGAAACACGCAGGGCTTATAATCTAGTGAAAAAAGATAGATATATTAATGGCAATAAACCGGGCAAATTATTAGCCAGGGCCTTGAAAAAAAAGAAAAAGACTAATTATATCGAAAAAATAAGGACCAAATCAGGGGAAATCAGATATAGAACGTGTGATATTGCGAGAGCTTTCCAAGAATTCTATGGAGAGTTATACGCAATTAACACAAATAACCCACACGAGGCCAATTGGAGTAAAAGAGAGGAAATCAAAAACTTTTTAAAAGACGCGCGGCTACCTAAAATAGTGATAAAACCATCTTAGATGCCCCTATAACAGAACAGGAGCTTAAGAAAGCCCTTCATGATACCCCAACCGGTAAAAGCCCAGGACCAGATGGGCTGACCGTTCTTTACTATAAAAAATTTCAGGACCTACTAATACCTATAATGTGTTCATATATGAACGGGATAGGGGAGAGATGGGAGATGAGGAAAGAAGCACTAGAAGCTAGTATTGTTATCATTTGGAAAGAAGGAAAGGACAGCACATTATGCTCCAGTTACAGGCCCATTTCACTTCTAAACGTCGACACGAAATTATTCGCTAAGATCCTAGCCGACAGGTTGAAATGGATAATCAATGAGATTATCCACCTAGATCAGGTGGGTTTCGTGCTGGGTAGAGAAGGGAGAGATAACAGTATCAAGACATTAATGGTTGTCCAGAAAATAAAAGATAGCGGAGCTATCATGTGGGACACTTTGGAGGAGATCGGATTGGGTAATAGAATGCTCAGCTGGATAAAGGCCCTATATACACACCCCATAGCGAGAGTGAAGACGAATGGAACTCTTTCTGAGCCATTCAAAATGTATAACGGCACTAGACAGGGGTGCCCACTCTCCCCATTGTTGTTTGTGCTGGCTTTGGAGCCCCTATTAGCAAAGATAAGGCTCAATCCGGACATTAGCGGGGTAAAAATAGGGGAAGAAGAGTACAAAATAGCTGCCTTCGCGGACGACATATTATTTTATGTCACCCTAATAGAGACTATTAAAGCCTACGGTAGACTGTCCAATTTCCGGGTCAGCTCGACTAAGTCAGAAATTCTCGACATAATTGAAGGCAAAGAAGGGGAAAATACATATAAAAAGAGTTTTCCATTTAAATGGGGGATAAATGAGCTTGACTACCTAGGAGTTAAAATTACTACATCTAAAGAGTTATTGTTCCAAGCTAACTTTATTCCACTCCTTAATGAGATCAAGACCGATCTGAACAGACTTTCGAGTAACCAACTTTCATGGGGAGGTAGAATTAACCTATTTAAGATGACAATTCTGCCAAAAATCATTTATAAAATGCAAATGCTCCCAATCCTAATCCCGCAGACCTATTTTAATAGATTGCACACTATGTTTCTAAAGTTTATATGGGGAGGGAAAAAACCCCAAATAAAGTTTACACAATTAACCAAAGATAAGAGGAAGGGGGGGTGGGGGGCACCTGATATAAAAAAATATTATGAGGCAATAGCTTTATCACGTATTCTAGAATGGGTAAAAAATAATAAAGAAAAACAATGGTTGAAAATAGAGAATAAAATGAGTGAAGTAGTGTTGGGTAAGATTGGGTGGATTCCACCTCAGTATAGAAGATTGAGCACGGAAATATTGGATATCACTAAACACGCACTGAATATGTGGGATTAACTGCACGAAAGGGAGCACTGGGGATTTAACTCACTGTTGATCCCACTTAAGGACAAAAAAAAGCCAAAGATGAATGGTTTATCATCGATCCATGGAAGTATAAGCAGTTGAAACATTTTGTTGATGCACTCCCGCGGCCAATTAGGACGATGGAGGGCCTACTTCCCCTGGAGAAAATTTTTATGGAGGGAAAAGGGAGGGGGGTGTCTCTAAGATCTACATTGAATGAATTAGGAGAGGTGGTGTGCCCGCCATATCTTGAGAAGTGGGAGAAGGAACTGGACATTAAGATTAGTGAAAGTGAGGCGGGGTTGATTTTGAAAAGGGTTAACGCCACCTCGGTGGGCTTTAAGTTACTGTATTTATTGGCGTATAACACTCACTTTTTTACCATGAAAATCAGGTGCAAATAGCGTGTGCATGTTATACGCCAATACTTCAATTTTAGCTGCCTCGGAGGGGACAAGGAGGGGGGCCGGACGAGCGCTGTCAGATTACATACAGCGAGAATCTCCTGTTTACTTGGCAGCCTCTGTAATAGGAAGTCCTGTCTCCTGGGCCGCCATTGGACCACTGTTCTGTCTATCATAGGAGATTCTCTTTGTATGTAATCTGTCGGCGCTCGTCCCACCCCCTCCCTGTCCCCTCTAGGCTGCAGGTGGACGTCAATCAGGCTGCACTGATGGCAATGGTGAGGCTGCTGCATTGAAGGCAGTCATGAGGCTGTATTGATGTGGATTGATGAGGCTGCAGATGGGCACTGACCTCTTAAAATGAATGTGCGTGTTATACGCCTGTGCGTGTTATACGCCAATAAATACGGTATCCGAGATGAATTATAAGATTCTTGCGAGAATGTACATTACCCCAGATAGAGCACACAGAATCCAGAAAGGAACATCGCAACTATGTTGGAGGGGTTGCAGGGACATCGGGACAATGGTACATATATGGTGGCAGTGTCCGGAAATTAAAAAATATTGGGGGGAGATAAGGCAAATTATTTCTGAGATCACTAGCATACATAACCCGGATGACCCTTGGGTGTGCTTACATCATAGGAGTAAAATGCCCACGAAGATGTACTTGAAATCGCTTCTACCACACCTCCTTAACGCTGCCAAAAGCCTAACTCCTAAATATTGGCTGGATAGAAGGAGACCTACACTGCGGGAGTGGTTACACAAGATAAATGAAATCCACTGCCTGGAATATTTGAGGTACAGTGAAGGGTTAGATATGGAAGCCTTTGAAGAGACATGGAGGGATTGAGTAGAATATAAGTTCTCACTCCAGGCGGCTGAGGTGTGGAGAATATAGTTCGATGTCTTGCTGTGAATACAAACGAGACGATTTACACTAATCAGTGTAAATGAGAAGGAGGAGGATCGGAACAGGTAGAAGCCACGATAATAGGGGGAGGAGCCAGGGGGTTAGGACAGGAGGGATGGGCGGGGGACCATGGGGTAGTGGAGGGGGGGTTGGTTTCGGAGGGGATAAATAATTTCTAGGGGAAGATTTGTATTTTCAGTTTTTTATATTATTTGCGAATAACTGGTCAATAAAGTACGATAATGCCACAATGATGTGAATGCGTAAAGGGATGAGATTGAATTGTAAAGTTGAAACTATATCTCCCACATAACACTTCGCTGAAGTGGCAAAAAAAAAAGTCTGGAGTCTGTGCTGGCCATTCGGTGATTTGAAATCTACTATCTTGTTCTTTTCTGGTGTAGGATGAACCCCTAACCAACTATGGGAGGGTATTGCATGGCCCTGCAAAATGCTGTCGTAGTAGTTTAGGTTCAGGGTGCTACTCACTCTGTGCAAGTCACTGACTCTGAATCCAGCAAAAGAGCCCCAGACCATCACGCTTTCTGCTCCATGTTTGACAGTTAGTGTCACACACTGAGGAACCTTTCACCAACTCAACAGCATACAAAAACCCTGCATGATGAACCGAAGATCCCCAATGTTGACTCATCGGTCCATAAGACCTTCTTCCATTCTTCAGTAGTCCAATGCCAATGCTTTATGGCCCAGGCAATCCTCTTTTTATTATTATGCCATCTTAGCAATGGCTTTTTTACAGCCACTCAACCTGTCAAATCTGTAGCTCGAAGTCTTCTCTTCACAGTTGAAACTGAGACTTGCTTAGTTCGATCAGTGTTAAGCTGTGCTTGAAGCTGTTGTCCTGTGAGCCACCTGTCACTCGAGCTGTTGACTCTCAGAAACTTGTCTTCTGATTTTGTTTGGCTTTGGGTCTGCCATTGCTCTCCCCGTCTCCCTTTCCTCCAGTTTCCAAGTGCCTTTTATGGAGTAGGAAACTGTACTCACTGACATCTTTGCTTTCTTTTCAATTTCTCTAAAGGAAAGGTCTACACTGTTAAGGCCATTTTGAGAACAATATACGGTACTACTTCCTGCAGTACAATACTGTTAAAATATTACTTAAGAGGGTATAGTATCACAGTCTGTTTCAACGCTGCTTTTATACAGACAGAGAGAATTAAGTAATCAACAAAAGTTGGGACACCTGTAGGAATTTTTAGCATTACCTTTCAAGACTGAAAGTGATTGTAAATGCAATTTACCATATTTTTCGCTCCAAGACGCACCTGACCATAAGACGCACCTAGGTTTTCGAGGAGGAAAACAAGAAAAAAAATATTCTGAACCAAATGGTGTACTAAAATATTTAATATTATACTACTACTATAGGTGGGTGATGGACACACAGCAATACCACCCCCCCTATCAAATCAGCTAAGCTAAACTATACCTGGGTAGTGGTGGTGGACACAGCAACCTCCCCCCCTTCCCAGATCAGCTCAGGGTGGCAGGGCAGACACAAACACCCCTTCAGCCTCTTCTATCACAACAGCTTAGGTGACTGGGCAGTGGATACTATGCCAGCCCACATCTCCCACCCCTTATTACCAGCTCACCTCAGGCAGCGGAGGACACTGCCATTACATTGCACAACCCCCCTGGCTGGCTGGTTGGCTCTCAGCCTCAGCTGAACCCAGGCAGCAGCTAGGAAGGAAGGCTGGGGACATAGTTTGCAGCAGCAGCCAGTGGAAGGAGCAGGAAGTGAGACTGGACCAGACTGCGGCACCGGGGGTGTTCCGGCTGAAAAAAAAAAAACAGCCAGAGCTCTTGCCGCTTTCAGGATGGTGTCACCTCTGGCAGGTGTCAACTGACCTGGGTGCAGAGCACCCCCCATAGCAACACCACTGACACCCCCCCATGTTTTGGCGCCTGAGGCACCGCCTCCCCCCACTCCCCTTGGTATGCACCTGCAATGATCCGCCTCACATCCTGTCCTCTCTCCTCCACAGAGAAGCCGATCGCTGGTATTCTGACATGGTGGCGGTGACAGGAGGGTGGTGTCTGGTCAGTATTCGCTCCATAAGACGCAGGGACATTTTCCACCATTTTTTGGTGGGGAAAAAGTGCGTCTTATGGTGCGAAAAATACAGTATTTTACAAATAACAAACAGGTTTATATTTACCTGCTCTGTGCAATAAACATGCATAGAGTGGCCCTGAACCCCCTCTTCTCCGGTCCCTTGTTGGTGCTCCTGGCTCCCCCTCTCCGGCAAGTGCCCAATAGGAAGCTGCTTTCTATGGGGGCACTCCTGCGGGCTCATTCTTGATCTTCACCTTGTCTGCGTCTCTAGACACAGATAGCGGGACTCATTCCCCACCCCCCACTCCCTCATCACTAACATTGACAGCAGCAGGAGCCAATGGCTCCCACGGCCTCAGCAAAGCCTGTGATATCAGGAAGTGAGGGGAGAGAAGAGCTGCAGACATGCGTAGCGCTAGATCGAATAAGGGCTCAGAAAAATAAATAGGGTGGGGTGAGGGGGATACTGATGCCTAAACATTGTTTACCTTAATGCAAGGAATGCATTTAGGATTTATAACTACTTTAATGTACTTACATTGCTGTGGAACAACTGTCAGTTGTTAACCTATGTGCAATTCGTTTTTTTCTGAATGTAAATTTTTTCAGAGATTCAGGTGTATCCAAATCTCCAAATGAAATAGTAATTCATTTGATTAAAACTCATTGAACTTCCTTTTGTTTATTAATTTTCTAACGAATTAAAAATTTTCGGAACTGTTCAAATTCGGATCAATCAAAAAACAGACCCTTATCCAAGCATGCAGCCCAGCAGCCCAGGAAAGTGGGGGGACGAGCAAGCACCTAATTCCCTAAACATGGGGGGTGCTTTTGGGCAGGGGGGCTCTTCCCCCCACCCCAAAGCACCTTGATGGGGACAAGGGCCTCTTCTTCTGGGCAGTGGTTGTGGGGGTCTGCAGGTTGGGGGCTTATCGGAATCTGGAAGCCCCCTTTAACAAGGGGGCACCCAGATCCCAGCCCCCATTATGTGAATGAGTATGTGAGTAAAAAAGGTAAAAAGTGAATAAAGACACAACACAAGTTTTTGACAATTACTTTATTAAATTTTTTTTTTAAATGTCCCCCGGGGTAGATCCATCATCAATCACGCCGCCTGCCGCACAGCCGGACACGAAAAAAATAAATAAAAATAAAACCCCGTCGAAGGCTCCCGCCCACTGCCTGCTCCTCCATCTGACATTTCTTAAATAGCTAAGGGGCGTGTTGTCCGATGATGTCAGTGGATGACCCCGCCCCCTTGTGACATCACCAACTTGGGCATGCTGGGTCGATGACATCACAAGGGGTGGGGTCACCTGGGTCATCATCTAGTGAATCCGCCCTTTAGCTTTTTAAGAACTGACCAGCGGCGGAGCAGGCAGTCGGCTGGAGCGTTCAACGAGGCCAGAGGTTTTTTGGGGTCTGGAGGTGTGGCAGGTGTCATGATTGACGATGGATCTACACCGGGTAACATTTTTTTTAAAAATTTTTTAATAATGGAATTGTCTAAAACTTATGTTGTGTTTTTATTCACTTTTTACTCATTCACATAGAGGGGCCTTGCTAAAAAAGGGTTCCAGATTCCAATAAGCCCTCCACCTACAGACCCCCACAACCACCGCCCATGGTTGTGGGGAAGAGGCCCTTGTCCCCATCAACATAGGGACAAGGTGCTTTGGGGTTGAGAGGCAGAGTGGCATGTGGCCTGGTAGGCTTCAGGAGGGGGGGCGCTCACTCATCCCCCCCTTTCCTGACCTGCCGGCTTGCATGCTTGGATAAGGCTCTGGTATGGATTTTGAGGGAGGCCCCACGCTGTTTTTTTTTTCAAAATTTTCTATTGCTGGCATTCTTTTGTTTACATTTCAGCTCTCAGTGGGGAAGCCCGCTGACAGCTGATGTGTCATCTGTTACGGATGTGGCCACCAGCTTCCCGGCCTGCTCCTTAACAATCAGCTATTCTTTACACAGAATTCAAATCGGTTGGTCATTTTTCAACTGATCCTAATTCCAATTGTTCCAAAAATTTGGAATTCGTTAGAAAATGAATAAACGAAATGAAACTAATCAAATTCCAAAACGAATCAACTAAATTAAATTAGTAACATAACGAATGCATCTGTATCGAAACGAAACAAATCTTTCTGTTCTGCACATGTCTATTACTTCTTCCCTGAAAAAAGCCCTTTTGTATAACTCAGAAATGTGCATTATTTTTCATTTTGTGATCCTAAACTTTTTTCCATCTCTGTCACTTTACTTCTTGCCTTTTGAGGTTATTTACTGGACTTGAGCTGTTTAAATTTCAATAAAAACTAAGAATATGGGGTGTTCTAAAATTTTTGACTGATAGTGTATGTTATTTTGTTCATTTGTATTTAAGCTGATAGACTGCTGTAGTCCAACTGTGTGCCAACATCTGTAGATTAATTGCTATTCTGATGTGTTTGGCATAAGGTGTTGGCAATGTTACAGCATATAACCATTTTCCATTCATTTACTTACTTTATTAATTCTGTAATAATCAGTGCTCTTCCTCACACCCCTTGGGATTTAGTGCCATCCTGCGGCCTTCCTTTTCACTCAGTATTATTACTATGGCAACCAATAGGCCAGCCAGGAAATGCTGCGATATCTCCTGCAGATCATATTTTATTAAATGTACTTTCATGTTTAATTATCAAATGTACAGATGACATCAGGGATGTTCATAGGGTGGCTACCAATCAGATTTCACCTTACTGGAGTCAGCTAACATATGATTTCTGGTTGTTATGGGTTACTGCCCTTTGTACATCACACTTGCTCGGGCCTGGATCGTTCTTTATATGCTCTGCATCTTCTCTTCAGCAAGGAGGTCTGGGAAGGATTTTATTATTCCAATTCATGGGAACTGGCAGCAAATTTTGCACAAGCACTCAGACCAGATGCTGCAGGACAACATATGTATACAGATCAAGAGGTTAGGTTATTGTTCTAGATATGCATTTATAGATTAAGTTGGGTTAGTATTAAAGTCAAGGGATTGGTGTGTTTTAGGGTTGATGTTATAGTTAGGCTTTGGGATGATGTTATAGTGGTACTAAACTCATCAATTGAAAGCGGAACTAAAGGGATCAATACTTACCTTTCCCTCAATGGTTCCCGTCCTTTGCCAGCGCCGGTATCTCTTCAGGAGCGGGATGATGTTACTCCTGCGCATGTTCAAGAGGTCCTCATTCCGGCACACAGGGACAGTACCATTGTTGTAAGCTAAGCAGCTCAGTTTACTGATCCAGAGAAGACAGTAAGCAGGCAGGTAAGTGCATTGCATGTCTTTTCTGCAATAAAAAAAGCCTGCTTAATTACTATTTGTTAAAGCAGAGCTTTAGTTCCAGTTCAACTGTTTCCCAATACAGTAACATTCAAGACATGCCATGCATGATAACCGTCACAGGTTTTTGTTCTGTCAACTAAACTGTCAACCCATAGAAAGTGGGGGGCAATTCATTTACCTGATTTAATTGGAAATGTGACAGACCTCAAATAAAGGATACGTTTACGTAGCAACTGAATTGTTTTAAATACCTACTTTTAATTAGCTTAAAATGAGGTCACATGGTTCAAATGTACTGGCACCGAAGTGACTGAAGATACCAACCCAGAAAGAACACTGGGTGAAGATAAAAGCGCTGCGCTGGAGGGCTCTGTTTGGAGGTAAATCTGTTATAATGTACCATATATACTCGAGTATAAGCCGAGTTTTTCAGCACACTTTTTTGTGCTGAAAGTGCCCCTCTCGGCTTATACCTGAGTCACGGTGCCATCTCCCTACCTGATCAGCCGTGTAATGCTCAGACGGCAGCCGACCAGTGTTCAAAAGCCACGCCTCCTCGTCCTCGTCCATGATAGGAGAACACTCAATTTCCCAGCAGTGAGTCAGTGTTCAGTGTTCCGCCTATCACAGACGTCCTCTCATTCTCATCCCACGGACGAGAACGAGAGGATGTCCGTGATAGGCGGAACACTGAACACTGACTGCTGGCAAATGGAGTATTCCGCCTATCACGCAGGATGAGGACGAGGACGAGGAGGAGGTTCGGCTTTTGAACACTGGATGGCTGCCGTCTGACTGCATGACACGGCTGATCAGGTAGGGAGATCGGCAATGCATACACTGACACATAAACAGGAGGCATACACTGAGGCTGCAATGCATACACAGGAGGCATACACTGTGGCTGCAATGCATACACAGGAGGCATACACTGAGGCTGCAATGCATACACAGGAGGCATACACTGAGGCTGCAATGCATACACAGGAGGCATACACTGAGGCTGCAATGGACACAGAGGCATACACTGAGGCATGCAATGGACACAGTGAGGCTCACCCTCAGCTTATACTCGAGTCAATACGTTTTCCCAGTTCTTTGTGGTAAAAGTAGGTCCTCGGCTTTAATTCGGATCGACTTATACTCGAGTATATACGGTAGACATGTGCATTCGTTATCGCCCGAATGTATTTTCATCCGAATTTCGGGGATTTTCGTGTTCGTTTTAACGTAACGATAACAAACGCACAGAATCAGAAATCCAAAAGATCCAAAATAAAAAATGCATGGGTCTAATTCTGAACAAGTTTTCTTTCAAAAATTATAATTAATTTTGTTCGAATTTTGCACCATTAGCGGGCCGCAGCCACGGCAAATTTTTATGCGGCTATCGAATTTGAGTAATCTGATATGTCGGACATTTTTTGAAAAACTAACAAATTTATAATAAATGATGGGAGAATTGTGTGAGAAATATAATCTAAAAAGATATGCGCATGGGCTGTGACCTGGAAAGAAAAGAAGATTCCCGGCCATGAAATTTCTTTTCTGTAGCAATATGAGGTGAACTGGAAGGTTTGGTTGGTCAAATTTTGAAATCAATAGTGGCACCATCGGATCACAAAAGGCATGAAATTTCAGAATTTTTGAAAGAAAATTTGTTCAGAATTCGAGCCATGTATGGCCTGCATTAGAATTTATGATATTGCCTCCTGAAAATGGTGTTTCAACCCTCTCTGCTGCAGCAAGAGTTTCACTTTACTTTCTTAATAATAATAATCAATGTTACAAGTAAGGGGTGTGGTTGTTGGGTCAACCTAAGCTCTTAAGTGCCAAGATATTACCACTGAAAGACCTGAGAGATACCTGTAAAGCTAGCAATACACGTTTAGATCAGTGTAAACAGCATGGATGAAGAAATTATCCTTACCGGTTATTGTATTTAGATAGCCACGGGTGCAGATAGGGTGCAGTCACTGTTCAGAAGACAATAGTAATCCACCCAGCTCCTTTTCTTTTTCATTTGACTTTTGTCAAGCTAGATGGTGCCCATGGGGCCATCCACAGATAGTGGCCATGGGGCCATCCACAGCTCGAATTTTGGGCTGATTCAGCAGAAACCGTCCAAAATTCAAGCCTTGTATGGCCAGCTTAAGTACCTGGTGGGTGAATACATCTAGCAGCATCTACTCAAAATTAAAATTCTTTAAAGTAAGCGCCAGTTACAAACCTTGATCAATGCCTTGGGTGCTAATGCCACAATTAGACCCGTCCAAAACTTTTAAACTTGTATTCAGTTGAAAGAAGTGTAGCCATGCTCCATAATTCCAGCATTCAAATTATCTTTCACATCTGATGCATTTCTCCTGCCTCCAGGGACTTTTTGTAGATATATCAGTTTTGATTGAATTATTTCTTTAAGGGGTTTTACCAAGCTATGGCCATTTGGGGATAAATGATCTGTCTTTTCACATCCAGCATTAGTTGCATGAAGGTACCTCAGTTACTCAAGTGTTTTTTTATTGTTTACAGTGCTGGTTATCTATGATGAACATATAGCTAACAAAGGGTTATTTTGGACTAAAATTAAAGGAAAGTTGTATAGATCGGTGAATTAAACACATGCGAATTGAATGCACACACAAGTCTTTAATCAAGGGTTGGGGTGATGCAAGCATCTCTGCCTGTGTCTCTATAGCGTGAGATGTTGCCCTACTTTGCTTGTGACTGGAGGGATGGTGCTTGTGGTGAATATAATTGGTGTTGGCACCTGTCTTATGTCTTGTTCTGCACACAGTTGTGCCTTGGTATAGACACGCAACTAGTGCATGGGTAGGGACACATTAGTGTACCTCCCGCTGATATCCTGTTCCATCCACAGTGTGTGCCCTGACAGGTTCTGAAAAGCAGACCTCACACACATGCTTAACACATGTCATCCGCATCTGACAGCGTAAACATCATGCTTACACCCTGCCCAAGCTCAAATGTCACTGGCTGTCTAATCAGCACACTACACATAAGAAGCTGTCTGGAGCCGCTGCAGCAGACTTTGTATATACAGTAATTAGAGTGTTTCTGTTCTGTGCTAGCAACAGTGATATTATTAAAGCCTATCCATACCCAGAAACAAAAATATAATAAATTCTAGCTTACTGGTTCTTAGATTTGGTGGCTACATCCCCCCCTTCCACACACACACACACACACACACACACACACAAGACGGGGTAGCTTACTCTTGCATAATGAGGTTTTTATATGAGAAAGTGCCCACAATGTATTTTTCATAATGGCACTTGTGACAGCAGGGTTAGAGGGGTAGCACTAAGCTTGAGCATTACAAATGGCATAGCTGAGCTCCCAACTGATTTTGAGGGACTGTCCCTGATTTGGAGCAATGTCCCTCTGTCCCTCTTTCCTCCTCATTTGTCCCTCATTTCGGTCTGATCTATATAGATGTATATAAAATGCACTTTTTATCTTTCAAAAAGTGTTTCCCAGTGCTAAACCTTTCATCCAAATTGTAACTTGCTGCATTTGTAAATTTCAAAACCAGTATAAAGGAATAGTAGTGGTAAAAAAAAGCCTTTTTTAATCTTTTTTAGGTTAATTCTCCTTTAAGGGGGTGTGTCCTATGCCTATATGCTTTTGCTAGTAGGTGTCCCTCATTCCCATCTCAAAAAGTTGGGAGGTATGCAAATGGTAAGGCCACCTCTAAACATCTCTTGTTAAATTCAGTAAGCTAAGTCTACCAAGAGGGGGGCTACAGGGGATGTTGAGAGGAGTCAGAGGGTTCTTTACATTTCAGGGAGCATGAAACATTTCCTTTTTTATGTGTGATAGTATACACAATTGAGAAGCAGCTGTGCATATAAAGCAGACCCCTGCTGCCTCCAATAGCAGTAGTTTTTAGTAAAATAATTGCACAACACAAGGGATGACGTTTGTATAAAAGACTTTTGTCATCTAGGTCTGCCTAGGACAGCATTATTTATAAATATGGCCCATGCATATTCTTTTTACCCATCCTGACCGACTGGAGCAGACAGAAGCTGTTTTCTGGAGCAGAGTGGATGCTAGTGTAGGAATGTATTCTTTAAAGTGTTTGTTTGTATACCTAAAAATAAAAAAAGCTTTGCACTGTCTCTTTAATGGATTTATATATGATTTTTTTCATATTAATACTGTTTTAGTTGGCTCTGATGAAGAAGGACCCTCAAAACCTGTCAGCCAGCAGGGACCCCAGTCAGGTCTCCCTGAGCTCGAGCTATTGGCTAGTCTGGGAGAGTGTAGCCACGAGGAGTGGCCTGATGAGCGTGTTTACTACATATGTTTTTGAATAGCTAGTTATTATATTTTACTTTTAGATAAAATGTTGTTGGATAATGCACTAGCCCAGTGCGCCCTCTGCTTCTATCTAATACTGTTTTAGTGCCTGCTGCTTTTCTCAGTTACCTGGTTGATCCTGCCTGTGTCCCTCCTGCTGTTAGCAAACTGACCACGCTTAGCATTGCAGCTGATCCATGCTAGCATGGTCAGTTTATGTCCTCTGTCATCCTACTGTTACCTACAGGCACGCTGTGCAAGAGCATAATGTGCCTGTATCTTCTGTGGCCAGTGTAAAGCCACACCCCACTTCTGCTCCCTCCTGCTTAACTAACAGTGGCTTCCCCAGCCAGCCAATCTGCTCCTCTCATTGTGAAACTTTGGCAACAAGGATGCTCAGCGGCAAATGTCATTTCCTACAATAACGTGGTGCCCTGTTCTGAACACACCCACGAGCAGGTCAGTAAATTGCTATGGCATGAACAACGACCATAAGACCTGCCTTTGTAAGCAAGTTTTATTTTTAATATACAAATTAATTCATAAAAAGAATATATTTATGTTTTTAAAAATGTGCATGTAAGGAACTTCATTCCTGCTGTGACACGCCTTTTCCTGACCCATCATCTTTGTTCCTGACATCATCAGATGCCAGCTGCCTCTTCCTGATTTAGACATTGCGGCCCCCCTGATGATGAATGTCAGGCCCCACCCTCCTCCAGCTGCTGTGAATGGAAAGTGAAGCATCATGGAATATGTAATGTACATACATTTCCCAGGAATTTAAAGCGGTAATAAACCACAAAAAAAAAAAAAAAAACTTCTCCCTGCAAATTAATGTCGTAATGTGCTAGTATGCATCGTATACTAGCACATTATAAAAGACCTACCTGAAAATGAATCTCTCCAGTGGCATGATGTCACTGCTGACAGGGCTTCCATCTTCACCCAGTCTTCCTTCCAGGTTCCTGGGCAGCCATTTGATTGGCCGAGCCACAATGACGTCACTCCCACGCGCGGAGTCATGGCCATGGCAAAGCTCTCTCTATAGACAGCACATCGTCCATTGAGAGTGTAGTGCACCGGTGACATCACCAGTGCTGCTAAAGTAAATATCTCTTAAATGGTGCATGAAAAGATTAGGAGAAGACACACTTGTGAAGAATTCTTTACATTATATGATCTACATATATTTGTTGGGGTTTTTCATTTTTTTTGCATTTTTTGGACTGCACAGATATATTTGTAGCGGGCTCTTACTTTTAAGTATGTGACCTTTTTGCTAGTTTAGAGTTCGGGTAAATTTAGGCAGGCTTGTACCATTATAGCAGGCCTGTTTGTTCATTTGGGATTTGAGTGGCAGGTAGTTTGTATGCGAGTCTCGGCCAATCATTAATTTGTTGGACAACTCCTCGGGACTCTCATATAAAAGCCGGGTCACATGGTCAGTCAGGAGTTTTTCCTGTCCGAGTTGGGAGAGAAGCCAGCCTGGTTCCCGCAGGGGAGAGGTCCCCCTCCTCCGGGGAGCCAACAGAGCCCCCCCCTGCGTGGAGGGTGGGGAACCGGCATCCGTGGAGGAGTGGATGACACCGTACAGCATGTGGTCGCTGGTGTCGTTGGCCGCCCTTGCAGGGAAGGGAGCGTGCCATAAAGAAGGAAAGGGAACAAAGAATCATTGCGGAAGAAGTAGCAACAAAGCAGAGGGAAACTGGGTGATCCATCGTTTATGAGTGGCACATGGACTATTGATCACGTGAGTGAAAGCCCAAGGGAAGGGTACTACCAGAGGCTGAGGGATGTTGGTACGCAAGTCAGTGAGACAGGTGGTTGTGGCCTGTGACTTTGGGTTCAGCAATGCCCCGGGATTCCAATCAGTCAAGCGGGAGGAGTTATTCAGAGTGACTTTTCTTTAGCTCAACTTGGAAGTACCATGCAGATGGGAAGTAGTGGTAAAAAGGTAGCGGTAAAGCTGCAAGCACTCATATAGAGATATAGACTGTTCTTGAAAAGTTCTGCAGATGAAGAAGTTATTCAGAGTGACTCTTTATCGATTATTCTCTATCAAATCTACTTCCATCTTCTCTGATGAAGAAATCACATAAGTGATTTCATATTATTCGCAATGATTCTAGGCCCTTGCATGAGAGGCAGTGAAAAGATGATAAAGCAACAAAAGAGCATCTCAAAAGAAACCTTCTCCTATCCCAGTTCATGTTACTTAATAAAGCAAGAGAAAAATGCAATATGGACTGTTTCCGATTTTATGGGCTGCGATGGGTTAGGTGGTAAACGTGAATTACGGATATAATAATTAATCAGCCACTCCTTCGGGGGTAAGTGCTACATATTATTGGATTTTCAAGGAGTAAATTTGTTTCATGGCTACTGGACATTATATTTTGGTGTTTTTTAAAATATATTATCACCATTAATTATAGATCCAATGTATATATAGACTCCTAACGTTTTGGGGTTATAAGGGCTTCTTTTTTATATTCATTTGGTATTGCGATATTCACTTTGCACGGCACATACTCTATACTGTATGGTTTAATGTTTATTACATATAAGTATATGGGATTGTGTTAGGTGCCAGCAGCTTATGGTATTGATTTAGTGCAAATAGCAGCTCACAAGGTCTTTTCATATTTGGTGACGCTACTTTTATTTGCTGTATACAAAAGTAGTCTGAGCTCCATCCAGGCATTATCATCTGATAAAGATGTGCTACTTTTTTGGTATTTCGCCCACCCCTGTGCAACAGAGTAAATACTATACCTAGGGACAAGGTTCATCTAAATTAATGATCCCAATTGCAACACAAAACTTCCAGAGAAACTTTACTATGATCCCATGCACATCCTTCAGACTTGAGCATGCAAGTGCATTGTGTTTTAGTAGCCTGAAGAGAGAAACATATGGAAGAGTTTAACAATGAGGGTGAGGAGTTCCATTAATGTCCTAATGAACATACACCAGGCAGAAAATGGCATGAATGACAGTGGAACGAATCACTAATAATGCACAAACATTCACTTCAATTGTAGCAGGCTTATCAACAGTCCTTGTACATATCATTCTGTTCATTCCAGTAACCTAGCCAATTCACATTACTGTAACTGCATTTCTGCAGTAACAGCGGTGTCACTTCAGATAAGTCAAATGATTTAGCTTATTTCATTTTTTTTTTTTAAATATTGAGAACTGGTACTTGATCACGTCATGAATTTGAAAAATCAATCTTTTTTTTTAAACATCCTTTACTAGGAAGTAAAAGTGAATAGTTCAAGTGTTTAAAAATGGTATCAAGTATGCCTTCTATGCTTTGCGAAAAAGCAGAAGATATTCAATTATATTTCATACCCCTATGAGATGTGATGAAGGAAGCTTTAGTTGCAGGCCTGTAGTGCCCGCGAATCTTCACTATTGTCCAGTGACAATATCCAAGTAGTAATTGCAGGCAACAAAGAAAACATTGTAATGTTAAAAGAAAAGTTGAAAGAAAGCCTTTAAACTAGCCATACATGGACCGAAATTCATCCAGTTCAGCATGGACTGGCCACATTTCGATCCATGTATGAGCACCTTAAATTATACAGAAGTCGATCTATCGATTGTCTTCTGTACAACCACCCTGTTGTTTCTTTCTGAACAACCAGTGCCACCGGTATAGCCAGCAACACTGATCATTGCAATCTGACTGTGGGGAAGGCTCCCCACCTCCAGAACACAATAGAATAGTGAGAATGATTCCCTTATCAACTTTGAATGTGTGGATGGAGAATCTGTAATATATTTTTGTTCAACCCACTGGTTGAGGACAAAATAAATGTACAATGTAAAGCATGCCTTACTGTCCAATGTCCTACTGTTAACTGTTTTTTAGGTAAAGTACATTCAAACATGTAGTGGAGACCATTTTGTTTTGTTTAGGCTCCCTCTTCTTGACCTTTAGGTTTGGCTTTTCTATGTCCACTACAAGTCCTCCTCAGTAATAACTATTGTTCCACATTGAACATTGGACACTGATAAGTACACACAGTTGCAATATGGTTAGTATGGCTGCCTTCCAGCCAAGAATGTAACTAGGATTGTGAAAGACCAGGGGCACCCTAAGGAAGAGCAATAATGGGTAAATGGTGGGTTTAGCCAAATTCCGCTAACACTGCGGGGTGTTTAAAGAAGTGTGGTCAAAAACTTGAGTCTATGCTGCTCTGTGAGGAGAGTAAGTACAGCACAGAGAGCAGGGTTTAGGAGTAAATAACACACAGAATGCAAGGGTCAGGAGTGAATAGTGAAAAGAGCGCAGAGCTCAGGAGTTGGTATTGCACAGAATGCAGGTGTCAGGAGTAAGTAACACACAAAGTGAAGGGGTCAGATGTACAGTAAGTAACAAAGGCCAACAATGCACGCATATCAAACAATAAAAAACAAAACTGCAGTGCTCCTAATTAAAAAGACACAAATAATCTCACCATATGTGCATTATATGCAGTGATTTTCCTTTTCATCATAATCCAATAAATAAATGAATCATTTGTGTGAAATACAATAGTATGTAATAACTTGTACACCCTGTGAAATTGTATTCTATTATAAAACAATCAACAACAAAAATTCCCAAGTTATATATCACATATAGTTCATCTATCATAAGGCTTTAAGTAGAACTATAGGCAAAACTTTATTTTTTTTTTCATTTTGGATAGAGCAAGTGAGGGTTATAACCTTGGTCACATTTTTTTTCACCATCTCTGTCCCATTGCGGAGATTTCCCTTCACTAGCCGAACAGGAAGTGAGAGGAAATCCCTGCACATTAGGGGAATTCTTTGGGGACCCCCAGGTCATCAGAACTAGTGTCCCCATTGGAAGATTTCCCCTCTATTACTTTTCTGGGGACAACCCAAAATTTGGCATTTTCTTTTACTTTCACTTTCAATGATAATGGTAAACAGGACAAAAAGAGAGGGTGAATCTCTTAAACGGAGGCACAGACAGCAATAAAAACGTTAGGGGTTTTGGGGGTTAGAATAGGGGTTCTAATCCCTCTCCACTCTATTCAGATCTAAAAAAAAGTTTTTTTCTTTAGTTATACCTTAATATATACTCTATGTGCTTCAAATACTGCTATCAAAAAAAGAAAAAGTATGAAAATTATAATAAGAACATACTGATAAAATGTCCTAAAGTTTATTTTAGTATATGTCCATAACTATCAACACTTAAAATCACTTATCCTCTTCTTTCCTTGTCAAAAGAAGTTTATTGAGTATACAATATTATAAAGATACATAAAGTAAGTTTACAAGGATCTATAAAGTAAGCTCATTGTTTTACAGTAGGGATTATATAGGTAAATATCATGAAATTTAATTAAACATTGGGTTCACGTAAACCTAAATTAAAGATATATATCATTTCCTTAGTTACTTTTGTAGGTATTTAAATGATTTATACCTACTATATATATTGTTTACAGGTAGAGTGTATATAGGTCAAATAAATTCTGATAATGAGCTTTAATCGTAAGGTGGAGAAAAGGAAAGAGAAAGAAGAAAAAGGGTAGAAAGGCAGAGGTATGGTCCACAAGGTTGTCCCGCTCGTCAGTTTATTATTATTTTTAGTTCTCTTTGAAGCCTTAGAATGGGTGTCTCTGTAAGTCATTTAATCTGTTACCATGGCAACAGGACAGAGTCATTGAAATTTGACAGGAACTGTTGTTTTATCCAAGGATGCCAAAGTTTTTCAAATTTTGGAATTTGATTTTGATCGATGGCTACCATCTTAGCATGAGACATTGTATTATTCATTCTGTGAATTGTTTCTGCTAGTACCAACGTAGGAGATTTCCATGCTTTGGCCACTGTTTGTTTTGCAGCTGTTATTAGTTGGATCATAAGTTTGAATTGAGAGAGTGTTAACCATTCCGGTTTTAGATTAAGTAAAGTTATATATGGATCTGGTTGTATTATTTTTTTAAATATATTAGATGCAATCACGAAGACTTCCTTCCAGAAGGTTTGGATTACTGGGCACGTCCACCATATGTGTAAATGTGTGCCTATTTCTGGGCATCCTCAAAAACAAAGAGCTGAGGTATTAGGTGAATATTTTGCCACTCTAGCGGGTACAAGGTACCAGCGAGTTAGGACTTTATAATTTGTCTCCAGTGCTAAGATGTTGGGTGAAGATGACTTAGATGTGAGCCATATGTTAGACCAGTCCGTGTCTTCTAAAGTTCGTCCCAGGTCCTCCTCCCACCTCTGAACGTAAGAGGGTCTATTAAGATTTGGTACTCCATATAATTGATTATAAAGTGATGAAATTGTACCTTTAGTAAATGGATCTTTTGTACAGATTGATTCAAAAATGGATAATTGGGATAATGGTGTATCCCCCTTTAGGAATGGTGTATAGAAATTTTTGATTTGGAGATATCTAAATATCTCAGAGTTTGGTAGATCATATTTTTCTCTAAGCGATGGGAATGAAAGGAATGATTTAGATGCTATGAAGTCATTTAGTGTCTGAATGCCTGATGTTGTCTAAGCTTTAAAAGAATTTGGGTAGATCCATGCCGGATAAAAGGCCGGATTTCTGATAAAAGAAAGGAGAGGATTGTGTGGAGATTGTAACTAATATTTGGTTTTTAGTTTATCCCAGAGAGATAAGAAGTGTTTAGTTATGGGATTATGAATTTTAAAGCGGTCTTTAGGATCAAGCCATAACAAGTTTGATATTAATAGAGGGTCATTTTCTGAAGCCTCTATAAATACCCATAATGGGATTTCCTGTTTTGCATGGTATTTGGACAGACTGGCCAAATGTGCTGCTCTGTAGTAGTTAGTAAAATTAGGGTATCCCAGGCCTCCTTTATTTTTGGGAAGATGTAGTGTGTGTATAGGTATACGTGGTTTAGAAGAGCCCCATATAAATGAAGTTGCTCTTTTTTGTACTATTCTCAAAAAATAGGAAGGAATTGGAATAGGGAGGACTCTGAATAGATAAAGCAATTTGGGTAGAATAGTCATTTTGATTGCATTAATCTTCCCTATCCAGGATAAAGGAAGTTGCGACCATTGTTTTATTAGATTTGTGATCTGTCTTAATACAGGAGGATAATTGGTTGAGAATAAGTCAGAATGAGATGCTGTTAAATGAATTCCAAGATATGGGATTGATTTTTCTGCCCATGTGAATGGGAGTGCAGCCCTAGCCGGGATCAATTCCATGTTTGTGAGCGAAATATTAAGCACTAGGCATTTCTTAGGATTAATCATAAGGCCGGATAGGGCTGCAAATCCATCAAGAGCTGGTATTAAGTTAGGACCAGAGACCTGTGGTGATGATAGAAAAAGTAATATATCGTCTGCAAATATACATAATTTGTGTGTAATACCTCCTACTTCAATGCCAGTTATAGTTTGGTTTGTTCTGATGTATTGGGCCATGGGTTCGAGTATAAGGGCAAATAATAAGGGAGATAATGGGCAACCCTGTCGGGTACCTCTTTCGATATTAAAGGCATCAGATTTGTATCCATCGTATTTTATATAGGCTTTGGGTTTATTATATAATGCTTTGATCCATGTTAAAAAGTGGGGTCCAAAACCCCATTTTTGTAATGAATATTGCATATATTGCCAGGATACTGTGTCAAATGCCCTCTTAACATCGAGAGATAGAAAACATAAAGGGATTTTCCGTTTTTTAGCAATATGTGCCAATAACACTGCCCTGCGTGCATTATCACCTGCCTGTCTATTTGGCATGAAGCCTACTTGATCTCTATGTATTAATTTTCCTATAATGCTATTGAGGCGTTTTGCTATTATTTTTGCTAATAATTTAATATCAAGGTTTAACAGAGAGATAGGCCGATAATTCACACAGGAAGTATCATCAGAAAGGGGTTTTGGGATCATACAAACAATTGCCATTAGTGTTTCTTGCCGAAAAGAATGTCCTTCTAGAAGTTTGTTAAAAGTTTCAGTGAGAATGGGAGAGAGTATTTCTGAGAATGTTTTATAGTATAAAGCCGAGTAGCCGTCTGGGCCTGGTCTTTTGTTAAGTTTTAGGTCTTTTATGGCATTAACAACTTCATCTATAGTTATAGGCTCATCCAAACTGCTTTTTGATTCTGAGACAACTCAGGTAAGGTTATTTTTGAGAAGAAGGATTCAGCCTCTGTAGGATTAAATTCATTGTTTGTCTTGTATAAAGTTGCGAGATGTGAGTGAAATTTATGGACTATTTTAACTGGATTACAAGTATAAACATTTTTTGATAATTTCAAACGTATTGATTTGAAAGATTTGTTAGTTGAATTTAATGCCTGAGCCAAATATGTACCTGGTTTGTTTGTATTCATGTAGAAATTGTGTTTGGAGCGTTTGAGGGATTTATCAACTGACTCAGTGAGAAATAGATCGTATTCCAATCTAGATTTTTCCAGATGAGATTTTGTACTCTGAGATGGATTGTCTTGGAATGATATGTAGGCTGCATTAAAATTGAGTTCTAGTTTTTTTGCTAGATTTTTGCGTTCCCGTTTAAATAGTGCCATTTGTCTTTGTATTGTACCACGCAAGACAGGCTTATGAGCTTCCCACAGTGTTATTGGGGAAATGTCTGTTGTATTATTAATTGATATGTATTCCTTTAAAGCTTGTTCAATGGCCATCTGATGTAGTGGGTGTTTGAGCATTATGTCCGGTAAGTACCACGTTGGGTCATGCGCTTTTGGTATGTCTGAGGCTATAGTAGTGTATACTGCATTATGGTCAGACCACGGAATCGGAATTATATCTGATGCAATAATTTCTGGTATCATTGCTATTGTTAGAAAAATATGATCTATTCTGGTGAAGGTTTGATGAGGGTGCGAGAAATAAGTGAATTTCTTTTTCATTGGGTTACTTTCTCTCCACGAATCTACCAGATTGTATTTGGAAAGAAGTTGAGAAAAAGGTAATCTAGAGGTTATTTTGGATGGTGTAAAAGGTGATTTATCTAGAAATGGGAGGAGGACCTGGTTCGAATCCCCACACATTATCACTGTTCCTATTTTGTGTGTATTAATCACTTGTAATATATGTGAGAGGAATGGTGTAGGTTGTTTGTTAGGAGCGTAGTAGGAAATCACCGTGATTGCTGTATCCATTATATAACCCATGAGTATCAGGTATCTACCTTCTGGGTCTTTAATTTCTGATGATAAGGTGAATGGTGTGGATCGGTGAAATGCAATTAGAGTACCCCTTTGTTTGGTACAGGCAGAAGTCATGTAAATTTGTTGATAAAAAGGAGAAATATATTTTGGAGTAGAATCTTTGGTGAAGTGTGTTTCTTGGAGGCATACTATGTGAGCCTTCTTGTTATGGAAAGTACGGAAGGCTTTGGTCCTTTTTTGAGGGACATTTATTCCCTGAACATTCAGGGAAAGTATATTCAGTGGTGCCATGGCAATAGATCAAATAGTTTTGACTTACTTTTTGTTATGCAGAGCTGACTGCGCAGATCAACCTGTGTGGACTGAAGAGATGAAAAGATAGAAAAGAAACCAGTGAATTCTGGAGTAAAGAGTAAACAAAAAACATATGAGATTAGATGATACATTGTATAAATTATTTTTTGCAAGTAATCACAATTTACCCGTGAAAGAGAATAAAATATCTATCTCAGGGGAATAAGTGCCTTCGTCACACTCCCACATAATATGGTTGGGAGAATGAGGAGGGCTAATGGGGGTACACGGATCTTCCGCTTACAGGAGAGAAGTGCTATGTCAAAAGACATCAAAAGGATGATTCATTAATTGGAGTGCAGAATATAGTTTTTGTTGAAATTATTTATTCCAGGGTGGTTGTATATGGTTAGTTTTGCCCTATGCTAAATAATTCAGTTAGAAAGGTACTGTTAATAACTTTGGTATTGATGAAGATAGTTTGAATTATTTGGGGATTTTAACCCTTTTAGAGTAAACAATTACATATTTTATTCATATGTAACTGTTTAGATATGTTAACTCATAAAATTGAGGTTGTATTGCTTCAGATTAGAATAAACAAAAACATAGTTCTAGGAACTAGTTAGGTACTAATATATTTGTTTTAAGAAAAGAAAGAAAAAGCTTCCATTACTTCTGGATTATTGAACATATTTGTCCTAAAAAGTAATAAATCTATTGTTATTACCTGAAAATATATAACTGAACAAGAATTTCCTTATTTCACTTATATATTCTAAGGCTATATGAATCAGAAGTAATAAGAAATATAACTGGAATGTAACTTGATCCCATACAGTGTGTGACTATCAGAATGCAGTTACATTCAGTTATAAATACAGGTTTTTTATAGAGAACCATCTCTTAGTATAATAAATGAAGAGATATCAGGAATTAGGATGTCAATCCATTGAATCTTCTTGGTCCATGGATGATGTGGCATAACGGCCTCTTTTGTGAGAATGATGATTCCCATTTTGTTCTGAAATTTTCTGGGTGCTGCCTGAAGGTGAAGATGATGCCATTCTTCTGCGTGTGGGAGTGTTGCTGCTTGTGGGTTCTGTCAGATTTAATTTTAAAAGGGTTTGTTGTAGTTCATCTGCTGATCTGCTTCTGTAAATTGTACCTTGGTAGTTAAATCTGACTGAAAAGGGGAAGCCCCATTGATACATAATGTTGTGGCGTTGCAGTTCCATTAGTTGGGGGTTTCATGGATCGTCTTTTAGTAATAGTAAGTTGGGATAGGTCAGCAAAAATTTGATAATTGTGTCCTTGAAAATTAAGTTCCTTTTTTTCTCTTGCAGCAATTAGTATTTGTTCTTTCGTTCTGTAATAATGAAATTTTGTGATTATATCACGTGGGGGTCCGTCTTTCTTTTTGGCTGTGAGGGCTCGGTGTACTCTGTCCAGTTCTAAACGTTCAATAGGGATATCTGGCTTCAGTTCTTGTAATAGAGCAGTAACAGTAGATTGCAGGTCTGTCACAGTTTCAGGTATTCCCCTTATGCGCAAGTTTGAACCTCTGGCTCTATTTTCGTAATCTTCGAGCTTAGTTTGAAGTATTAAATTCTCTTCTTTTAATTGTTCCAATTCTGTTATATTTTCTTGGGTTGTAATTTCAATTTCATCCATTTTTATTTCTAAGGCTGCGGTGCAGTTTCCCAGCTCTCTTATTTCTTTGGTTAGGCTGTTTGTTATTTGGTCTGAGGTTTGTTTTAAAGCCTTATGAAGCATCTTTTCAAATTGTAATAATATTACTGGGGATGCTGAGGAGGCTTGTGGAGAAGTTTGTGAGAGGATTTGTTCTGTATCTGACTCAAATGGAGAGTCTTGCTGTGACATTTTCTGTCTGTGAGAGCGCCCTGATGCTGTATCTTGTGAGGTGACTGGAGCTGCTTCAGCTGCAGTGAGTGCCTGTGAGCTCTTTGTGAGGTGATTTTTATTTCTGCCACGGCTTCCTCCCAGTACCATATTTCCTGCCCAAACTTTCACAGTTTGTTCCCTGGGGCAAAAAGGTTCAAATGGATACCTTTTGAGCCTGCAGGCTCCGCTTTGTCCTTCTCTTCTCTCCTCAGCGGTGCGGAGCTCTAACAATGCATGTCTGCTCCGCTAGGCTCCGCCTCCTGTCCCCTTATCCTCTTCTTTCAACATCCACCAACATTCCTCCACCAACTAGAAAGGAAATTGCACCAACATGGACTTTATAGGCAGGCTAGGGGAGTGTGAAAGAGTACTACAAAGGTATAAAATATACCAAAGTTTATTCGTCACATAAAGTAAAAACAATTCCCAAAAGAGGGACAGTAAAATACATAGAAGCATAGCATGATGATATAAATAAATACAAAAATACAAAACATGCACCCAATTTGTGAGGTAGACTGTAGCACTGAGCCAGTCAAGATGGAGTAATGACCCAGCAGGCTTCAAGGTGTTCACAGCTGAACCCAAAACCCAACACATTTCAGAAATGTTTTGTATATTCCTTCTTCAAGGGTGAAGAAAAGGGTGTACAAGATCTATAGATACAATAGAAAAACAATCAATATGCTTACCTTCATAAATGGACCTCTTAAGTTATAAGAGATCAACCAGAGCCTTTTGAAGGTAGCCTCAATCCCCAGCTTGTGTGCCACTTAAAAAGGATTATACAGGTTATCACACCAACTTCACTTAACTCTTTATTTCCAACAAAGGACAGAGTCCCTCTTCAATAAAATACCGGTAAATAGGGACATCTAGTGCTCTCCGTGCAAACCACCATTTATTAAAAAAATGAATGCACTCACAAAAGGCGCCGATTGATATACAGGCCCATCACCAAATGTACAGTGACATCAACAGCAATATTACCTGGTCATTCCTCCCAACTGAATCCCGAAAGGGTTGCGTCCACTTGCGCGTTGACGTCATCATGGGTACCCTAATGCGCTACGTTCTCGTGAAGTACTTCCTCAGAAGGAAGGTATTGCTTATAATGCACATATGGTGGTTTGGGGATGAGATTGTTTATATATTTTTAGTAATGAGCATTGCACTTTTTTCTGTTTTTTAGTCTCTTTGTGATTTGGTGTGTGAAGGGTGTAATTCCAAGAACCGTGGTTTAGTGAATTTGCTGCTCTGTGAAACACTTCTTAATCTTTAATGCACACATATGCCACACGTGTTCTACACACAAAATACTCCTACTTAATCAGAAAGTAATGCACAGAGTGAAGGGGTCAAATGTAAATAATACAGGCCAACAATGCACACAATAAGTAATACTTATTGTAATACTCAAAAATGACTCCTAAATATTTTGGCTATAAGATATGAAGATAGAGAGAGATGGGGGGGGGGGAGATGGAGGAGAGGGGGGAGTGAGAGAGATTGCAGAGACAGAAGGGGTGTAAAAGAGAGATGAGAAGAGTGACAGAGGGCAGTGAGAAAAGTGGGGTCGGAGAGAAATGGGAAGTAAAGGGGTAAGAGAAAGAGGGGGGGTAGAGGTGGGGAAAGATAGAGTTGAGGAGAGGGCGGGAGTTGGAGGCAGAAAAAGTAGGGGGATTTTCAGAGTACAGAATGTGTTTCATCTCATTCGTCTGTTACGGACTCCACTAGGGTTGAGGCTGAGTTGCCAAGCTTGGTTTCCCCCATGGTCAGGCAGTCAGCATCTGAGTAATTTTAAAATCTTCAGTTGGTGCCCAGTGCCCACACAACCCCCTCCCGAGTCTGACAGCAAGTATCCATTTAAATCTTTCACCCTCACAACCTACTGCACAGGCTAGCTGTGCATGATTTCACTGCACGCCCAGGGGTTGGAGTGTGGGCAGATATACTGTACTCAGCTGCTGGTTCATGTCTCCACCCACCGCCTGTTAGACCTGCAACACAGAGCTGAGGAGGAGTTCAGAGTACTCCCTTCAGCTCTGTGGTGCATGTAAAATGTATACAGTATATAAACTGCTATGTAAATTGTCAGTGCTATATAAGTACTTGTAATAACAGCTAGCATGAGGTATGTGTTTCACATTTAGTGCTGTGTCCAGCAGCCCATAATTTTTATCTATTCTGCACCACAGAGCTGAAGGGAGTACTCTGCTCTCGAGAAGCTTACAATCTAAGGTCCCTAACTCACAATTATAGATACTAGAGCCAATTTTAGACAGGAGCCCATTTACCTACCAGCGTGTCTTTGGAGTGTGGGAGGAAACTGGAGCACCCAGAGAAAATCCACACAGTCACAGGGAGAACATGCAAATTCCAGGCAGGTAATGCCATGGTTGGGATTCGAACCGACAAGACCAGTGCTGCCAGGTGGAAGTGCTAATCACTTAGCCAGTGTTACACCCCTGTTTTCAGCCAACTTCTTTGGTTTTGTAACCCACTGATATCTGTATGGAGTTTGTATGTGTTTTCTATGTTCCCTCTTGAAGTGCCATTCTTTTCCCACTATTTCACATACAATGGTATGTAAAGATTTTCCTCCCAAAATGGTTCTAGTATGTATATTAAAAAGTATACACACCCACTGTGGGCCTGACTGACATGAATGGTTCTTTTACATTATCTGAAATACTTTGGTGCTCTAAAAATATGGCAAATAGAAAATGCTAATAGCTAACAAATATAAACTAGCTATAAGTAAGCTGGATAATAGTTTTTAATATTTGTCTGCATCTGTTATAAGTGTAGCACCCTCTACCAGAAAGTAGGTGCCAGTAAGGGTTGTTTTACTAGGGTTATTCAGCACAGGCAAATTTAGGCAGGCTTATGTTGCAAGCTAGGCCTGCCTGTTTTGATTCTGGGGCTGGGAGTGGTTAGAGTAGCAGTGGGTGTGACCACCTGGCTCCAGTTCCGAGGGGCCTCCCCTGCTTCCAGGCAGAATGTTCTGGAAGAGGAGGTTGGGCCTAGAGTTGGAGTGGCAGGCAGCAATTGTGGGAGCTCTGACCAATCCCTAACTGGCATTGGCAGGGGGCGGCCCTCCTATATATGCTGAGGCCACATGCTGCTAGGAAGGAGATGTCGACTGGGTGAAGTGAGAAAAGGAGTGCTAGACAGCCGCAGGACCGCACCCCCATCTGGGGGGGTGGGATCGCAGGAGAAGGCCCGGGGAGAGCTGTGAGGGAACATTGCCTTCACACGGTCGTTGGCAGTGTCTCTGTCATCACACGGTCAGTGGCAGGGAGCTCCTGGAGCAGAGAGGGCAGGAGAAGCTGTTGGAACGCATGGTCCAGGCAAATTCCTCATCAAAGACTCAGGGCTGGAAGGTTGGAAGATCGGTGAGTGTTACCACAGTGGATGGCTGGAGGTGCCAGGCAGTCTGTGAAGGAAACTCTGTTAGGAGAAAATATTACAGCGCACACATGCAAAAAAGACATTTACCTCCAGCAAGGCTGGTTTAAAAACACCTAAACATTTTCAAAAAACATTATCAAAAATATGGGGATTTGGTCACACCATATTGCTATATGGTGCTAAGCCCACTTACTGCGTCAAAGTACCCCATGATTAGTGGGTCCTACACTATCCATAGACTGGGAGATCCTGCATCTCTGAACCATGAGAGCAATACACTCTTCTAAATGGGAGAATCTTGAGGTCTCCACCCATGACACAAGTGGACATCAAGTACCTCTCATTAGTGTCCACTTGTGTCATGGGTGGAGACCTCAAGATTCTCCAATTTAGAAGAGTGTATTGCTCTCATGGTTCAGAGATGCAGGATCTCCCAGTCTATGGATAGTGAAGGACCCACTAATCATGGGGTACTTTGACGCAGTAAGTGGGCTTAGCACCATATAGCAATATGGTGTGACCAAATCCCCATATTTTTGATAATGTTTTTTGAAAATGTTTAGGTGTTTTTAAACTAGCCTTGCTGGAGGTAAATGTCTTTTTTGCATGTGTGCGCTGTAATATTTTCTTCTATTGTATGGTCTTATGACTGCACCATCTTTAATGCATCTTTTAGGGTGTGCCCCCCAAATATCTTGTTTGTATATTGTATGGATTCTGACCTAATCCCTTTGGGTGAGGAGCACCCCACTCCCTCATCAAGTAACTCTTACATAGTTACATAGTTACATAGTAGGCAAGGTTGAAAAAAGACACAAGTCCATCAAGTCCAACCTATGTGTGATTATGTGTCAGTATTACATTGTATATCCCTGTATGTTGCGTTCATTTAGGTGCTTATCCAATAGTTTCTTGAAACTATCGATGCTCCCTGCTGAGACCACCGCCTGTGGAAGGGAATTCCACATCCTTGCCGCTCTTACAGTAAAGAACCCTCTACGTAGTTTAAGGTTAAACCTCTTTTCTTCTCATTTTAATGAGTGGCCACGAGTCTTGTTAAACTCTCTTCTGCAAAAAAGTTTTATTTCTATTGTAGGGTCACCAGTACAGTATTTGTATATTGAAATCATATCCCCTCTCAAGCGTCTCTTCTCCAGAGAGAATAAGTTCAGTGCTCGCAACCTTTCCTCATAACGAAGATCCTCCAGACCCTTTATTAGCTTTGTTGCCCTTCTTTGTACTCGCTCCATTTCCAGTACATCCTTCCTGAGGACTGGTGCCCAGAACTGGACAGCATACTCTAGGTGCGGCCGGACCAGAGTCTTGTAGAGTGGGAGAATTATTGTTTTATCCGTGGAGTTGATCCCCTTTTTAATGCATGCCAATATTCTGTTTGCTTTGTTAGCAGCAGATTGGCATTGCATGCCATTGCTGAGCCTATCATGTACTAGGACCCCCAGGTCCTTTTCCATCCTAGATTCCCCCAGAGGTTCTCCCCCCAGTGTTGCATTCATATTTTTGCCACTCAAATGCATTATTTTACATTTTTCTACATTGAACCTCATCTGCCATATAGTTGCCCACCCCATTAATTTGTTCAGATCTTTTTGCAAGGTTTCCACATCCTGCGGAGAAGTTAGCTTAGCTTAGTATCGTCTGCAAATACAGAGATTGAACTGTTTATCCCATCCTCCAGGTCGTTTATGAACAAATTAAATAGGATTGGTCCCAGCACAGAACCCTGGGGAACCCCACTACCCACCCCTGACCATTCCGAGTACTCCCCATTTATCACCACCCTCTGAACTCGCCCTTGTAGCCAGTTTTCAATCCATGTACTCACCCTATGGTCCATGCCAATGGACCTTATTTTGTACAGTAAACGTTTATGGGGAACTGTGTCAAATGCTTTTGCAAAATCCAGATGCACCACGTCTACGGGCCTTCCTTTATCTAGATGGCAACTCACCTCCTCATAGAAGGTTAGTAGATTGGTTTGGCAAGAACGATTCTTCATGAAGCCATGCTGATTACTGCTAATGATACCGTTCTCATTACTAAAATCTTGTATATAGTTCCTTATCATCCCTTCCAAGAGTTTACATACTATTGATGTTAGGCTAACTGGTCTGTAATTCCCAGGGATGTATTTTGGGCCCTTTTTAAATATTGGTGCTACATTGGCTTTTTTCCAATCAGCTGGTACCATTCCAGTCAGTAGACTGTAAACATTAGGAACAATGGTCTGACAATCACTTGACTGAGTTCCCTAAGTACCCTCGGATGCAAGCCATCAGGTCCCGGTGATTTATTAATGTTAAGTTTCTCAAGTCTAATTTTAATGCTGTCCTCTCTTAACCATGGAGGTGCTTCTTGTGTTGTGTCATGAGGATAAACACTGCAATTTTGGTTACTGAAGCCCCCCGATTCACTCGTGAAGACTGAGGAGAAGAATAAATTCAATACCTTCGTCATCTCCCCATCCTTTGTAATAAGATGTCCTTCCTCATTCTTTATTGGGCCAATATGGTCAGTCCTCCCTTTTTTACTGTTTACATACTTAATTTCTTGGGATTTTTTTTGCTCTCCTCCGCTATGTGTCTTTCATGTTCTATCTTAGCCGTCCTAATTGCACCCTTACATTTCTTGTTGCATTCTTTATAAAGTATGAATGCTGAGGATGATCCCTCAACCTTGTGTTTTTTGAAGGCCTTCTCCTTTGCTTTTATATGCATTTTTACATTGGAGTTAAGCCATCCAGGACTTTTGTTTGCCCTTTTAAATTTATTACCCAATGGGATACATTGGCTAATGCCCTTATTTAATATACTCTTAAAGCAAACCCATCTCTCCTCCGTATTCTTTGTTCCTAATATTTTATCCCAATTTATGCCTTTTAGCAAGGTTTGTAGTTTGGGGAAGTTGGCTCTTTTGAAATTCAGTGTCTTTGTATTCCCTTTATGTTTCCTATTTGTGTGATTTATACTGAAACTAATTGACCTGTGATCGCTGTTGCCTAAATTGCCCCGTATTTCCACATCCGTGATCAGGTCTGTATTGTTGGTAATCAGTAGATCCAGTAATGTTTTATTTCTAGTTGGTGCGTCTACCATCTAACTCATGAAATTGTCCTGCAAGACATTAAGGAACTGGCGGTCCTTAAATGAATGCGCGGTTCCCTCCACCCAGTCTATGTCTGGATAGTTAAAATCCCCCATTATGATAACACTTCCCTTCCTTGCTGCTAATCCAAATTGTGATAGGAGATCTGTCTCCAATTCCTCCCTCAGGTTAGGGGGCCTATAGCATACTCCCAGTATTATTTTCCCCTTAGCTTCATCCCTTTGGAGCTCTACCCATAAGGATTCCACCTCCTCCCTAGCTCCCTCAGTGATGTCATCTCTCACATTCACTTGTACATTATTCTTGATATATATAGCATACCCCTCCCCCTTTTTTACCCTCTCTCGCAGGCCACTCGCAGACCTATGTGCACTCGCAGACCTACGTGCACTCGCAGGCCACTCGCAGACCTACGTGCACTCGCAGACCTACGTGTACTCGCAGGCCACTCGCAGACCTACGTGCACTCGCAGACCTACGTGCACTCGCAGGCCACTCGCAAACCTACGTGCACTCGCAGACCTACGTGCACTCGCAGGCCACTCGCAGACCTACGTGCACTCGCAGGCCACTCGCAGACCTACGTGCACTCGCAGACCTACGTGCACTCACAGGCCTACGTGCACTCGCAGGTACCTTTCATTAGTGTCCACTTGTGTCATGGGTGGAGACCTCAAGATTCTCCCATTTAGAAGAGTGTATTGCTCTCATGGTTCAGAGATGCAGGATCTCATAGTCTATGGATAGTGTAGGACCCACTAATCATGGGGTACTTTGATGCAGTAAGTAGGCTTAGCACTATATAGCAATATGGTGTGACCAAATCCCCATATTTTTGATAATGTTTTTTGAAAATGTTTAGGTATTTTTAAACTAGCCTTGCTGGAGGTAATTGTCTTTTTTGCATGTGTGCGCTGTAATATTTTCTTCTATTGTATGGTCTTATGGCTGCACCTTCTTTAATGCATCTTTTAGGGTGTGCCCCCCAAATATCTTGCAAGTTGGACTGGCTGGGAGCAGTAGTCCATTTCCTAGAACATAGACTTTAACCTACTAGGCCTCTGGGGAGAGGTTCTGCAGGCCTAGTAGCAGCGAGGCACCAGAGCCAGTAGAGGGGCTTATTCAGAGTGAGTTCTTCATATCCATTTGAAGAGGATGTGTTATACCCTAATGTAACTTCAAGTTGTGCAGGAGGAAACCAAGAATGCAAGGAGAAGCAAGTTTGGGCAGGTGGTGAAGTCCATTACTTTTACACCGTCAAAAGTGATGTTTCTATCCCTCATATGGTGATGGATGGAGAACTCTTAGTTAACAGTAGTCTGCATGGAGATGCGGGGAGCAATAGTCTGCATAGGAGATGCAGAGGGAGTACCAGTCTGCAGGGAGCTGCAGGAGAAGATTTCTACTTAGTTAAGTGTGCACATTCAATCTTCAGGCTCTAAACAGATCAAAGTATATTGAAACCTATAAATATGATGGCAATGATTTATCCTATGGGCATCCCATATCCAAGTCCCTATCCAAGTTGTACCCCCCAATAAAACAACAAAAACAAAGCCCGCAAATAACTGTTCATTGTCTCTGGAAAAGATGTATGAAGTCTGGCAGTGGGGTGATTTGGTGGATCGTTTGTCAGTAGTGCTGTCACCATGGCTACATAAGCAGTAGATGTGGATGGACAACCAACAATAAAGATATATGAAAAATCATTTTCATACCTCCCAACTTTCTGATATGAGAACAAGGGACAACTATTAGTAAAAGTATGGAGGCATAGGACACACCTCCTGCCATGCCCCATAAAGGAGAATTATACAAAAAAATGATTAGTTAAACCCACAAGTGCTTTTTTTACCACTACTATTCCTTTATTCTGGCTTTTGAAATTTACAAATATAGCAATTTAAAAATTGGATGAAAGGGTTAGCACTGGGAAACATTTTTTAAAAGATAAAAAGTGCATTTTATATAAAATTATATAGATTAGACCAAAATGGGGGACAAATGAGGAGGAACGAGGAACAGAGGGACAGGGACAGTCCCTCAAAATCAGGGACAATTGGGAGCTATGCATTTTATGTAGATCCTGCTCAGTCCTAATGTCTTACATTCCTTATATTGTGTATGTGTAGAACAACAGAGATATGGTAATGTCTTTTATTCAAGCAGCAAGGAGAGTTTGGTTCCTTTTAGCTTTAATGGATGTTCTAATCAGAAAGAGAGAAGGCCTAACAGCACCAAAGCAGGGCCAAATCTTAATAAGGAAAAAAGCAACATAACCAAAGGCTACTAGTTAGGATAACATTTGCCACTTTTATGTTGAAAATGAAAACCCTTTGAAGGTGTGCATGATCACAAAGCAGTCAGATGCCAGTTTTAAACTATTTAAAATTATAGTTGAACATTCTTATATTTCAGTCAAGCAGCAAAATCAAAAATGTATCTAAACCCAGGAACAAAAATGTAATATATTGCAGCTTACTAGTCCATAGATGTGGTGGCTGCATTAGCTTTTCTTCTTTTATTTTCACCTGGTCATCCTGCCAGTAACCAATTTTGCTTTTAGGGTGACCATGATGACTGATTATAATGTATTTGTGGAGGTGTTGCGTTGTAACTCTGAGCTGCTCACTCCTTAATATGATTTACAGAACACCCCGTCTGTGCTTGGTCATCTCCATAACAACTAACAAGTTGTTCTGTAGTTCACCAAAGAGAACTGGGAAAGACTGATAACATTGTATGAGATCTCAGTGCAGCAAGGGCTGAGAATATAGGAGGTTGTAAGCTCACTTGAGTTCTGGCAGGACTTTTTTTTCATTTATTGAACAGATACTGTATATGAAAATACTATCAATTAAATAAAATAACTTTAAAGGATCAAAAGAGAACAGAAGAGAGGCATTCATTGTTAGGATTTACAATTAAAATCAAAACCATACATTTTATTTTTCATCATAGGGCTGCTTATGTACACCAGTGTTTGGGTGGGGCTTACTGTGCCCATGTGGGGTCCCGGAGAAAGCGCTCGCTATTTCCCCCAAAGGTAGGCTGCGGCTGCCGTTTAAAGCAAGGTTGACATTAAGGCAGAATTCCAATTTAAAATCGATGCTTCTCCACAAAAACATAATTAACTCCTTGCAGTTCATGGCACAGTTCTTTATTCCATAATGCTCTGTACACCATAAACTGTAAACAGTTTCTCAGAACACTTTATGACTCTTCTTTCTGTATTGTGCAGCATTTCTGAGCTGGTACCGCTGAGCCTGTGCCAGATTTCACCAGCCCAGTAACCCATCACCTTACTCCCAGTCACATTTGTATATTACACTTGAAAACTAGGAAGCTTGACTCTTATACAACACCATGCTTATTCATTCCCGATATCTCACTCCATCTTCCATGCCATGAAGGCTGGGTCCCTAGAATGCCCCAAACCACGATGTTGGACCCAGTATTGGAGTTCCAATGAGAAGGAAAGGAGCCTAAACACATGTAGTGCTACCTCCAAAGGAGCCGCTTGGTAATTTTGATTTTCTGTTCTGCACCTTGACTCTAATGTCGCGTACACACGATCAGATTTTCCAACAACAAATGTTCAATGTGAGCTTGTTGTCGGAGATTCCGACCATGTGTAGGCTCCATCGGACATTTTTTGTCGGACTTTCCGACAACAAAAATTTGAGAGCTGGATCTCAAATTTTCCGACAACAAAATCCGTTGTCGGAAATTTCCGATCGTGTGTACACAATTTCAATGCACAAAATTCCACGCATGTTTGGAATCAAGCAGAAGAGCCGCACTGGTTATTGAACTTCATTTTTCTCGGTTTGTCGTATGTGTTGTACATCACCGCGTTGACGTTCGAAATTTCCAACAACATTTGTGTGACCGCTGTGTACGCAAGACAAGCTTGAGCCAACATCCGTCGGAAAAAAATTCCAGGATTTCGTGGTCAGAATGTCCAATCGTGTGTACGTGGCATAAGAATATCCTCAGACCCTCTGGCACACCTGGTTGAGTGAAAGTTACTGCACACACTTATAAGAACATAAGTGTTCCTATAACCGTTTAGGGGTAAATGAACTTAATGTATTTGTATGGGTTGGAGTAAATGGTGGTTTGAGCATAAATGAGCATACATTAGGTAGGTTCAGATACAGTCTACTAGACAGTATAATTACAATTCCAAAGTAACTTAGAATAGAGTTCTGTACAACTAGACTAGAATCAACACATAAATCAGCAAAGTCAACAATAAACAGTGCATATAAGCATTAACTGCAGTGTGAACAGTAACATTATAAATAGTCTAGAGTACACTATAAGAGGATGGCAAGGATATGGTGCAAAGTCTCCTGAGAGGTACCTCTTAGTATAGGCCAGTGTTCCCCAACTCCAGTTCTCAAGGCGCCCCCAACAGGTCATGCGTTCAGGCTTTCCATTATTTTCTATTTCGTTTCACTGCCTTAGTAATTATCACAGCCGTTTTACCTGAGGGAAATCCTGAAAACATGACCTGTTGGGGCCCCTTGAGGACTGGAGTTGAGAAACACTGATAAGTAAAGGTCTCTGTGTAGAAGCTGTAAAGGAACAGTATTTAGTTCTAAGTCTTCAGCCGGCTCGCTTTGGGGCCCAGTTGTACCATTGGTATACATGAGTACAGTCCCAGTAACATAAATAAATACAAAAACAAAATAAGGCTACCAGATAGCTGTATGGTCAGTTCCTAAAGAGCTTGGTCTATCTAACAGCAGATAGTAAATCCCCACAGAAGCAGCTCACCATCCAGTCACACAAAGCGATTAGTCCACGCTTTGCACCCAGATGACTCTGGCTGTTGGCACTCCCAAACTCAGCACTCCGGATTTGGGGCCCTGAGGGGTGGTTCCCTCCTTTTTATGTGTTTGCTGCAACAGAGGGCAGTACTTCCCCAAAAAGCCTGAGAAAATCTGACCAGAAGTGTTAAGCTTTACCTCCAAAGGAGTACTACCTCAGCAAGGCAACCACAACTAAACAGTGCAATTTTATAGCATGAAAATCTATCCCTAAATTAAAGCTGGCCACATACTACAAAATCTGATTGTACAATCTCTGTAAATCTCTCAGTGGGGTGTCATGGTATGGATCCTGGACGGTGCAGGGGCAGCGTGACTGCATGCAAATGGGGGGGTTAGGGTATTAAGGTCACAGGATCTAAGGAGCCGTTTGGTCTTCACCAGAGCCACTAGAGGTGTGGCTGTTGCGCTGCAAGGCAGCCCCCAGGTTGCGGTTCTTAAACACACCCGTGCAGTTACAGTGCCAGCAGATAGCACACAAGATGGACTCAGAGTACACACAGGATTCAAGGACCAAAGGAAAGACTGCAGCAGCTAACAAGAAGAGACACTAGGGGGAGGATACAGGGAACAAGCGTGAAGCACGGGAGAGCGGGGGAAGCTAGGCAATAGACCAGGGAAAGATGGACACAGCAAGCAGGAATGAGAGCCAAAGCAAAATAAGAAGAGAGAGCACCCACAGCAACAGAAAGTGAAGAGATACATGGACAGAGAACAACGACAAGCCTGAACAAGCACACAGAATACAAGTGTACTAAAGAAACAGCAAATTCCAAAGGAACAGGGAGGTCCGGCTTCAGGTGGAGACACCCCACAGCTCTCACTTTGCACAACCTGCCACCCTTCACAGCTCTGACCTAAAAAAAAAGTCCCCCCTTCCCAGCTTTCACCTTTGAACAGACCGCCACCCCTTTCCAAGATCTCACCTCTGCGCAGGGGCGGATCCAGGGGTGCAATGGGGCAATTGCTCCCCCTCCGAGAAATCAGTGACAGGCAGGTGGGTGGATCAGTCAGCGGGGCCGGCGGGTGAGCCAGCGGATCAGTTAGCGAGGGTGGCGGATCAGTTAGCGGGCCAGCGGGTGGATCAGTCAGCGTGCTGGCGGGTGAGCGACAGAACAGTCCAGTTGGCAGGTTAGCGTGTGGGCGGGGAGCAGAGAGATGACATCCTCTCTCACCGCCCACCCTGCATCATCGCTCTCCTGCCCTCACTGTGCAGTCGCGGGCAGCAGAGAGATTATATCATATCTCTATTGCCTGCCTTCACACTGGGACACAGCAAGTGAGAATCTACACCATGTAGCTGTAGCAGGCAAGTGACACAGCAAGTGACAATCTGCATCTGGTGGCAAGGTGACGTGGCAAGTGACACAGCCAGTGACAATCTGCATCTGGTGGCAAGGTGATGTGGCAAGTGACACAGCAAGTAACAATCTGCATCTGGTGGCAAGGTGACGTGGCAAGTGACACAGCAAGTGACAATCTGCAATGTATGGCAGGTGATGTGGCAAGTGACAATCCGCACCTTTTAGCAGGCAAGTGACACAGCAAGTGACAATCCGCACCTTGTAGCAGGCAAGTGACACAGCAAGTGACAATCCACAATGTGTGGCAGGTGATGTGGCAAGTGACAATCCACATCACGTGGCAGGTGACATGGCAAGTGACAATCCACAACATGTGGCAGGTGACGTGGCAAGGGACAATCCGCAACTTGTGGCAGGTGATGTGGCAAGTGACAATCTGCAACTTGTGGCAAGTGACATGGCAAGTGACATTCTGCATCTGGTGGCAGGTGACAATCCCCAACGTGTGGCAGGTGACGTAGCAGGTGACAATCCGCAACTTGTGGCAGGTGACATGGCAAGTGACAATCAGCATCTAGTGGCAGGCGACGGTGGCAAGTAACACACTCAGGGCTCCCACTGATTCTGCATTAGGGTGAGTTGAACTATTTTATTTTATATTCCAATGTAATAATAGAAATAATGCACTTCAATCATCCTGAAACCATAACAACCATGGTGCCATGATGATTGCAGCGTCTACTCCAGCCATTTTCCCTATAAATTGCCTGCAAAAAAAAATTATTTTCTGGCAGTGCCCCTCCCAAGATTAGACTCTGGATCCACCCCTGCCTCTGCGCAAATCACCACCCCCTTCACAGCTCTCACTTCTGAACAAATCACCACTCCCTTCACAGCTCTCACTACTGAGCAAATCCCCACCCCCTTCACAGCTCCACCTCTGAGCAAATCACCACCCCCTTCACAGCTTTCACTTCTGAGCAAATCACCACCCCCTTCACAGCTCCACCTCTGAGCAAATCACCATCCCCTTCACAGCTCCACCTCTGAGCAAATCACCAACCCTTCACAGCTCCACCTCTGAGCAAATCACCACCCCTTTCACAGCTCTCACTTCTTAGCAAATCCCCACCCCTTCACAGCTCCACCTCTGAGCAAATCACCACCCCTTCAAAGCTCCACCTCTGAGCAAATCACCACCCCCTTCATAGCTTTCACTTCTGAGCAAATCACCACCCCCTTCACAGCTCCACCTCTGAGCAAATCACCACCCCCTTCACAGCTCTCACTTTTTAGCAAATCACCACCCCTTCACAGCTCCACCTCTGAGCAAATCACCACCCCCTTCACAGCTCCACCTCTGAGCAAATAACCATCCCCTTCACAGCTTCACCTCTGAACAAACCACCACCCCCTCCACAGATCCACCTCTGAGCAAATCACCACCCCTTCACAGCTCCACCTCTGAACATATCACCCCCCCCACAGCTCCACCTCTGAGCAAATCACCACCCCCAATTTTGATCAGTGGTGGGTTAGGTCTTCAGCTACCTACCCCCCACCCCCCCACCCCCAAATTTGGGGTCTCTGTGATCGTTTTTATTTTTTTGTGATTTTTTTTTTGTTTTTTTTTGTTTTTTTTTGGCAAATGGGCTTATCTTAAGCTAGGGGGCCTGGAACTGCAGGTCCAATAGCCCATATGTTAATCTGGCCTTGGAGAAACGTTGCTCGAACACTAACCCAGAGGTGTAAATGCCTAATACCTAGTTTCTGGGCAGACTGGCAGGAACCTGAGCAGCTCGGACAGGGGGTAGAACCCACTGAACCATGACACATATAGTACATAAACTGAAAAACAGTAGAACATTTTAATTAAACATAAATATTTGACATCCACCTGCACTCCACCTTGCAGAATCTTATGGGTGCCAGAAGTCCCCTTTTCTTTTAATAGGGTGTCTGAAACACACCCAACGCCACAGATATGAAATTGGGATATATTCTGTGGTAATTCTAGATTGCACATGGTGTGTTTTGCCAAAACCATTAATAATTCAATGAATTCTTTTTCCTTGTTGCCTGTAGTTAATATACACATATCCAAATATAATCTTGTCTTAACTGTGCTAATGCAGCATAGACAAATATCTAGAAATTTACTGCTGTTTTTCAGTGTTATAATGATACTGTCTCAGTTTTCCTTTGGATGATCTGCAGAATTTTCTACTATGTTAGACCAATATAATTTACCTGACCTAATTGTTTGCAATACACAGATTCACCATAGGCAGGATGTTTAACACAGAGTGCTAACAAAATATACAAAATAAAAAAATTGCTTTTATTTTCATTTGCCATCAACATTTTTTGGCAGGCAGCATAAAATCTGTCAAATCAAAAGAATTTTTCTTGGACAACCTTGTTCAACAAATGTGTCATATTCATCCCCCAGAGGTAATCTGAAACATAATGCAACACTTATACATAAATGCAACATTGTAACATGAATTAGAGGGTTTTCCCATTTTATTACTTCACTTACTGACCCAAAGTGGAATTTCAGGGGTCACCGCTCACAAACTCTATGAATCAGCTGTTCTCTGGTACATAAAAGCAGCCTTATGGCAAGTGGAACTTATTAGATTTTAAATGACAGCGGCAGGAATGAATGATCTTTTCAGTATGAATGACTACTTCTGAGGTGGAACTACACTGTTGAAAAAGGGTTCCAAATATATTAATACCCATCCCCCCCCCCCCCATTGGCTGACTGATTTTGATTGACAACAACAGGAGTCAATGGCGCCGCGCTGCTGTCTCTGCCAATGAGGAGGGGAGTCCCGGGCAGCTGAGACACTCCTGCAACATTGCTGGACCTAGAGAGACCTCAGGTAAGTATTAGGGGGGCTGCCACACACAAAAGGTTTCTCATCCTAATGTACAGAATTCATTAAAGCGGCGTTCCACTGGGAAAAAAAAGAAAATCAAAAGTCAGCAGCTACAAATACTGCAGCTGTTAACTTTTAAAATAGGGACTCTTACATGTCCCTCGGCTCCGGGTGCAGGCGCTGGCATCTTCAGTATGGGAATCAGGAAGTGAAGCCTTGCAGCTTCACAACCTGGTTCCCTACTGCGCATGCGCAAGCCGCGCTGCACATTCTGAATGGTCCCTATGGTCCTCTGGGACCTGTGTGTCTCCCAGAAGACAGCGGGGGGGAGGGGACAGAGGAGGGGCTGGACATGGCATAGTTTGCCGCGGATTCTGCGGCGCTCTTTTGCTGGAAGTGGGAGCAAATACAGTCAGGTCCATAAATATTGGGACATCGACACAATTCTAATCTTTTTGGCTCTATACACCACCACAATGGAATTAAAATGAAACAAACAAGATAAAAATGTAAAAAACAGCAAGAAGTGCAGTATCATAAAACTTTAATGAGATGTTATAAACGGACAACAGCCAAATGGCTACTCACAAAGATGTGACGCTAATTTTGCGCCCAGCTATGCTAACCTGACCATGGGACCGTGGGAGACCAGGTGTGTTTGGGAAAATAATCCCTTCTCTGCACACGTGGTCTTCTACGGTCGTTACATAGATGACATTATTATCATCTGGGACGGCCCCCCTAGTTCCGTACAAGACTTTATTGCCCATTGCAACAATAACTCTTTTGGCTTATCATTTACATCGACCATGGATCCAGAATCAATATGCTTTCTAGATTTAGAACTGTTCCACATAAATGACCAGATTGTAACCAAAAATTTTACCAAACCCACTGCTGGAAATTCTTTTTTACATTTTTCCAGTTGCCATCACCCCAGGTGGGTTAATAACATACCCAAGAGCCAGTTCCATCGGCTCAGGAGAAATTGTACCAGACTGGAAGACTACAGGTCTCAATGCACCACTCTTTCTAAAAAGTTCACAGATAAAGGTTATCCCTCTAGTACCATCAACGAAGCAGCCTCCTTTTATCTGACTGATATTTTACCCAACCCGAAGGCCCAGAAAACAGAACCTACCACTAGATTTATTACCCAGTTCCATTCTAGTCACAAAAGAATGGAACGGATCATTAAAAAACATTGGTCGATTTTAGCTCAAGATCCTCACCTAGCACCTTCCTTACCCATTGTTCCTCAGTTTGCTTATCGGAGGGCCCCCAATGTCAAGACTAAGATTGCTCCCAGCAAAATCCCAGTTCAGAAAAAATCATCTACATCTAAACAACTTACTCTTATTCCATTGTTAGGCATGTACAGATGCAAGAAAGCATTATGTCTTACTTGCCCCCATGTCACACATGGTCAGAAATCTTTCAATACCAATGGGAATCAATATATCCTAAAATCATTTTTCAATTGTTCCACCACCTATGTCATATACTGTATTTCCTGTCCCTGCGGGCTGTTGTATGTAGGCAGAACCATCAGAACCCTACGGGCCAGGTTTGGGGAAAACAGAAGAGCAGTACAGGCCAATAATCCCCTATACAGTACCGCTCGGCATTTTACTACTCATCATCAACAAAATATTGCAGATTTAAATGTGTGGGTTATCGAATCTATACCAGATCAATTCACCCCTGCAGAAAGATTCCAGCGCCTCTGCAGGCAAGAAACTTTCTGGATCTTTACTTTAAACAGTTTGGCACCTAATGGTCTCAACGAAGATATAGAGATCAATACAGTTATTTAGTTTAGTATGACCTAGTTTTAGGACTTATGCAAGTTCCTATTTTCCTCTCTTTTTATTATTATTATTTTTTCATTCATCATTACTTCATTTTACGTCATTTCCTTCCTTACTGCAATCTATTTTTATTTTCTTCTTACTTTGGCTATACCCTTCCAGTCTATAGCCATATTCGGTTTTTGCTACCTTCGGGTATTTTTCTCTCGCTCTGAATTCATTAATAATAATATTGCCATTATGTGTGTGTGCGTGTGTACATGGGGGTATATACATGTACACACACAAGTTCACCGACAGGTGTTTTAACAACAATTACTTTAGGTTTTCAAAAAATTCTCTATTTTTTAAGGTCATCATATTCATCCATTTGTATATGGATGCCTTTTTTAGGTGTTGTATTTGTTTACATGTACGTTTCCTACATTTATACATTTGTGACTATTATAGCCCATATACAGTTTTTAATCAACTGCTCCCTTTTTTTACCTCTTTTTGGTTTCATCATTTATATGTATTTCCTTTGATTTTTTCTTTTGATCTATTGAGATTTTTCTTAATTCTTAATTCTCGATTTTCGCTCAGATCTTTTTCTTTTTCTATCTATTATTATTATTTTTATATATATATATATATATATATATATATATATATATATATATATATATATATATATATATCAATATATATATTCTTCCCCTTTTTTTACTACCAGGGTTTTTCATTATTTTTTCCAATAACAATTTTTTATAATTTTCATACAATATTTACATTTATTAATTTTTGGTTCATATTATTCACATTATTCATATTATTTCTATTTTTATTCATATTATTTTTATTATTATTTTTTATTATATATATATATATATATATATATATATATATATATATATATATATATATATATATATATATTTTTTTATATATATTTTATATATATTTTATATATTTTTTATTTTTTATTTTTTATTTATTTATTATTTTTTATTTTTTATTTTTATCATTCATGATTTTTATCTTCGATTTTCCCTTATTTTATTTATTCATTCTTTTCCGTTTTTCTTCTTCTTTTCTTCTCTTTTCTTTCTACCTCTTCATATTCCACTTTCACATTTTTCTGGTGTTCTGAACTCAATTTCTTCATCTCATCTTTATTGCATTCAGTATATCGTGTTTTGTTTTTAGCTGTTGCCTAGTAACTGATTCCATAGCTCCCATAAAAGGACACCTGTTGTATTAGCCTATCGGATCTGAAGAAAATGCGGAAGCATTGAAACGCGTCATCCGACACGTCCATACGTCACTTCCGCTTTGTTGGTTCCTGGATCAGTGCTTTGCGTTCCACGCTCGTCTTCCGGTTCCTGTCTACTGCGACGGCTCTGGCTCTCCATGTCCGCCTAGATGCTGGCTGTCTTTGCGGACACCTCCATCGTTTTGCAGCCCAGCGGTGACCCCGTGGACCATTTGCACATCACAACGTGAACAGCGCTTCCATGAGAACCTGCACCATGCACTTTGCCCACATCTGAGGAGGACGTCCCTGGACCCATTACTTGTCCTTGCCTTAACCTACTTCATCTTTGTGAGTAGCCATTTGGCTGTTGTCCATTTAAAAAATCTCATTAAAGCTTTATGATACTGCACTTAGATTGGCGCTTCTTGCTGTTTTTTACATTGTTTTTTCAGAGTTGCCTGCTTCCACTCTCAAGTGAGCTGCCGCTGGTGCTTAGTATCAGATCCTTAATTTCAGTGACTATATATATACATATAAATATATATTTTTTTTATATATATATATTTTTATTGACTATCACACCCTGGATGTTTCCACATTCACTCTGGACTCTTTACATGCATGTTTATTACTTCATTCTAACTTGTTTGTATGTTCTTGCGCCATTTATCCTTTTTGTATGAAACAAACAAGATGTGCTTTAACTGTAGACTTTCAGCTTTAATTTGGGGGTATTTACATCCAAATCAGGTGAACGGTGTAGGAATTACAACAGTTTGTATATGTGCCTCCCACTTTTTAAGGGACCAAAAGTAATGGGACAGATTAACAATCATCCATCAAACTTTCACTTTTTAATACTTGGTTGCAAATCCTTTGCAGTCAATTACAGCCTGAAGTCTAGAACGCATAGACATCACCAGATGCTGGGTTTCATCCCTGGTGGTGCTCTGCCAGGCCTCTACTGCAACTGTCTTCAGTTCCTGCTTGTTGGGGCATTTTCCCTTCAGTTTTGTCTTCAGCAAGTGAAATGCATGCTCAATCGGATTCAGGTCAGGTGATTGACTTGGCCATTGCATAACATTCCACTTCTTTCCCTTAAAAAACTCTTTGGTTGCTTTCGCAGTATGCTTCGAGTCATTCTCCATCTGCACTGTGAAGCGCCGTCCGATGAGTTCTGAAGCATTTTGCTGAATATGAGCAGATAATATTGCCCGAAACACTTCAGAATCCATCCTGCTGCTTTTGTCAGCAGTCACATCATCAATAAATATAAGAGAACCAGTTCCATTGGTAGCCATACATGCCCACGCCATGACACTGCCACCACCATGCTTCACTGATGAGGTGGTATGCTTTGGATCATGAGCAGTTCCTTTCCTTCTCCATACTCTTCTCTTCTCATCACTCTGGTACATGTTGATCTTGGTCTCATGTGTCCATAGGATGTTGTTCCAGAACTGTGAAGGCTTTTATAGATAGTTGTTTGGCAAACTCGAATCTGGCCTTCCTGTTTTTGAGGCTCACCAATGGTTTACATCTTGTGGTGAACCCTCTGTATTCACTCTGGTGAAGCCTTCTCTTTATTGTTGACACACATATTCACCTACCTCCTGGAGAGTGTTCTTGATCTGGCCAACTGTTGTGAAGGGTGTTTTCTTCACCAGGGAAAGAATTCTTTGGTTCATCCACCACAGTTGTTTTCCATGGTCTTCCGGGTCTTTTGGTCTTGATGAGCTCACCGATGCGTTCTTTCTTTTTAAGGATTTTCCAAACAGTTGATTTGGCCACACCTAATGTTTTTGCTATCTCTCTGATGGATTTGTTTTGTTTTTTCAGCCTAATGATGGCTTGTTTCACTGATAGTGACAGCTCTTTGGATCTCATATTGACAGTTGACAGCAACAGATTACAAATGCAAATAGCACACTTGAAATGAACTCTGGACCTTTTATTTGCTCCTTGTAAATGGGATAATGGGAGAATAACACACACCTGGCCATGGAACAGCTGAGCAGCCAATTGTCCCATTACTTTTGGTACCTTAAAAAGTGGGACGCACATATACAAACTGTTGTAATTCCTACACCTTTCATCTGATTTGGATGTAAATACCCTCAAATTAAAGATTAAAGTCTGCAGCTAAAGCACATCTTGTTCGTTTCATTTCAAATCCATTGTGGTGGTGTATAGAGCCAAAAAGATTAGAATTGTGTCGATATCCCAATATTTATGGACCTGACTGTACCTGTATCAGACAGGTATCTGCTCCTCCCTCCCCCCTGAAAGGTGCCAAATGTGACACCGGAGGGAGGAACCGGATCAGTGGAAGTTCCATTTCTGGGTGGAGCTCCGCTTTAAGATAAAAAAAACCTTCTGACTTTACAACCAAGCTTAAACTTGAACTCCAGGAATGAAACATAGGGATTGATTTACTAAAGGCAAATAGACTGGGCACTTTGCAAAGTGCAGTTTCACTCTACAAGTGAAGTTGCTCAAAAGCTTATGCTTGAGTAGGTTTGTTGTCAAATTGCATAGCTTTGGTAACTCTAAAAGAGCTTGTACAGAGATTGTACAATCAGATTTTGTACTGTATGGCCAGCTTTAGTTTAGGGACCAGTGCAGAAAAGAGATCTGAATGTAATCTGCAACTTGAATGGAATGAATGGACACATACAGTATAGTCTCATTGGAAAACATGTACATGTGAGGCTGTCAATCGTTTGCTGTAAGCTAGCCACTCGCCGACCGCCGCATGTACATATACGTCCTAAATTTGGGGGAGGATATCGTTTTTGGTATGGCAGCAGCTAGCTGCCATAACCCCGGTATCCCCGTTTTCGGCCAGCGGTCGGCTACAAGATAAAAGTGGTCTCTGCGGCGGATTCGCCGCTAGATCACTTTTATCGGTGGCGGAGAGGGCCCCCCTCCCGCCGCGATCCGGTGCCCTCCACTGCTTACCGGAGCCGTCGGCAGCAGCGGAGGCGATCACATCCTTTCCCTAGCTGTGCATGGAGACGAGTGAGGGGAAGATGGCCCCCACCTGTCTCTATGACACTGCAGGGCGGAAGCAACGTCAAAACGTCACTTTCGCCCATACGTCTTAAAGCCACGTTTTTTCCACGTCATTTTTTCAAATTACTTTTTTTTTTTTTTATTGCATTTAAGTCCAAATATGAGATCTGAGGACTTTTTGACCCCAGATCTCATATTTAAGAGGACCTGTCATGCTTTTTTCTACATCTAAGGGATGTTTACATTCCTTGTAATAGGAATAAAAGTGACACATTTTTTTTTAAACAGTGTAAAAATAAATAAAATCAAGTAAAATAAATAAGAAAAATTTTTTAAAATTTTAAACGCCCCGCCCCGACGAGCTTGTGCGCAGAAGCGAACGCATACGTAAGTAGCGCCTGCATATGAAAACGGTGGTCAAACCACACATGTGAGGTATCGCCACGATCGTTAGAGCGAGGGCAATAATTCTAGCCCTAGACCTCCTCTGTAATGCAAAACATGCAACCTGTAGAATTTTTTAAACGATGCCTATGGAGATTTTTGAGGGTAAAAGTTTGACACCATTCCACGAGCGGGCGCAATTTTGAAGCGTGACATGTTGGGTATCAATTTACTCGGCGTAACATTATCTTTCACATTATAAAAAAAATTGGGTTAACTTTACTGTTGTCTTATTTTTATATTCAAAAAGTGAATTTTTTCCAAAAAAAGCGTGCTTGTAAGACCGCTGGCCAAATATGGTGTGAAAAAAGTATTGCAATGACTGCCATTTTATTCTCTAGGGTGTTAGAAAAAAAACAATATATAATGTTTGGGGTTCTAAGTAATTTTCTAGCAAAAAAAAAATGTTTTAAACATGTAAACACCTAAATTCCAAAACAAGGCTGGTCTTTAAGTGGCTAGAGGAGGGGCAAGCCATTACCAAGGGTATGGCCTGGTGTCAGGAAAAACTGTCAGAAGCAACTGATGCAGATAGCATGGAAGGAGACAGTAGCCAGGATTCACACTAGGTGCTATGGACTACACACTATACAGTATAAGGATAACGAAAAATTTATATCAAATACTTACCGTAATTTTCCTTTCCTCATAGGCTCCATGGCAGCATACGTGTGGGTTAGCCCCGCCTCCATAACGACCCAATAGGACCCCTCTCCCATAAATCTTTGCTCTAGGCTGCTATTCATGTTCTGCAACTAGCCTACTCCAGACATTTGGGAGGGACTCCTGCTGCCATGGAGCCTATCAGGAAAGTAAAATTACGGTAATTGATATAAATTTTCCATTTTCCTGATAGGCTACATGGCAGCATACGTGTGGGAAATAACTCGCCAAACACACCCGGGTGGGCAAAATGTTTGAGCAAAGAAACCAAAATTAATGGATGACAGAGCAGCTGGTTCAACACAGTAGTGAGAGACAAATGTGTTAATAGAAGACCAAGAGGCCGCTCTACAAACGATTTCAGATGCGACATGCCGAGAAGCTGCCCAAGAGGTTGAGATACTCTGGGTGGAATGAGCCGTCATTGCCTCCGGTGGAGCCAAGCCCTTTGCCTTGTATGCCCTCTGAATGGTCTGCACAATCCAGGAAGAAATTGACCTGACTGAAGCTTGCATTCCCTTGTTTTTACCATGGAGAAGGACGAAGAGATATTCTGTTTGTCTGAAAGGAGCCGTAACCTCCAGGTATTGTTTTAGAGTGTGGCCTACATCAAGAGGATGAACATCTTGATTGTCTGTTGTTTTAAAAGTAGGAAGCACAATCTCTTGGTTTTCATGGAAGACTGAGATCACTTTAGGGTTTGACCCTAACATGGGAATCAACACTGCTCTGTCTGGAAAAAAAAAGTCAGAAAAGGCTCCTCTGAACCTAAATTTCTAATTTCTGAAACTCTTTTGGCCGAAGTCACAGCTACCAGGAAAGTGGTCTTGAGCGTGAGGTCTCTTGTGGAAAGAGGTTTGTCAGGATCTGATCCGAGACTGGAGAGAAAATCCAAGACAAGAGGAAGGTCCCATTTGGGGAACCTAGGTCTTCTTTGCGGTCTAAGCCTGATGGCTCCTTTAAAGAACTGACGGACCAAAGCATGATTTGCCCATGAAACTCCTGTGAAGGCCGAGATGGCTGACAATTGAACTCTTAATGAGCTGACTGCTAAAGACAGGTCAAGTCCTGATTGAAGAAAACTCAGTATGTCTTGTACTGCTGGAGAGCTACAAGGATTCGACCTGGAAGACATATGATCAGTGAATCTAGACCATATACGCTCATATACCCTATTAGTACTTTTCCTTCTGGCACTGAGAAGGGTTGGAATAGCTTCTTCAGGACAACCTAGAGCTTCGAGCCTTCCCCTCTCAAGAACCACACCCTGAGGTGTAGGCAGGATGGACACGGGTGTAACGTTGTGCCTTGAGACAGTAGATCCGGCCTGAGAGGTAGGGGAACTGGGTCTTGATAGCTGAGGAGTGATAACAGAGGGAACCAAGGCCTGTTGGGCCAGAAAGGAATCACTGCAATGATCTCCACCTTCTCTGTTCTGAGCCTCCGGAGAAATTGAAGAATCACCGGTACCGGAGGGAAGGCATAGGCCTTCTGAAACCTCCACTGATCTGAGAGAGCATCTGTCCCATATGCCTGAGGATCTCTGAACCTCGAATAATATTTGGGCATTTTGTGATTGCATGGGGAAGCAAACAGATCGACCTCTGGTGACACTCCCAGGGTCAGAAGCCACTCGAACACCTCTCTGTGGAGAGACCACTCGTTGTTGTCCATTTGAACACGAGAAAGGAAGTCCGCCTGTACATTCTGAATCCCTGGAATGTAAACCACAGAGATGCTGGACAAGTTCTTCTGAGCCCAGCTCATTATTGGCTCTACTTCCTGTATCAGGGACCAACCTTAACATTACTGAGGAATTCATTATTAGATGGTGAAATGACAGGAGTGCCTGAAAGGCGGCTCTAAGCTCCAGTATGTTGGAGACAATCCCTCGAGAAGGGGAATTCCATCTGCCCTGAGCCACTTCTGAAAGGCAGTGAGCGCCCCATCCCCGATTGCTGGCATCCAATGTTATTGTGACCCATGAGATGGGAATGATTGAATGGTGATTGCGCAGATTTTCCCTTGAAGCCACCAAAGGAGAGACATTCTCATGGTTGGAATAAGGTGTATGCGCTGGATTTGGCTGGAAGAATCCCATTGTTGAAGGAACCCTTTTTGGAAGGGCCGTGTATGCCATTGGGCCCACTTCACCATAGGAATGGTGGCTGTCATTGTTACAATTACTTTCAGGCATTGGAGAGCGGAGAGGTGAGATGACGCAAGGGCTGAGTGTATTCTGTCTCGAATCACTCCAATCTTCTCCTCTGGAAGGGAGATGGTGCCTTCCATTGTGTTGAAGTGAGCCTCTAGAAACACAAGGGATTGTGTTGGCTCTAGATGGCTCTTCTCTAGATTCAGAAGCCACCCGAATTTTTGCAGGGTGGAAATGGCTAAGCTCTTGTGCTCTAAAAGTTGGTCTTTGTTTTGAGCTAGAAGTAGGTCATCTAGATAGTGGTGGAGATGAACCCCTTTCACACGAAGAAGAGCCACAACAGATAATAGGACCTTGAAAAAGACCCGAGGTGACGCCGTTGGACCGGAGGGTAGACACGTGAATTGCAGATGCTGATCGCCTACCGCAAAGCGGAGGAACTGTTGGAAATCCGTTGCCACCGGCACGTGAAAGATTTAAATCAACCAGTCTCCCAGATGTACTGACTGTTGAATTGTAAGTAAGGATTCAATTTTGAACTTTTCATTCCGGATAAAGGAATTGAGATGGGTTGAGTCTATGACTGGTCTCCATGTACTGTTTTTCTTTTGTATCATGAACAGAAGAGAATACATGCCTTTGCCGCTTAGGTTAACAGGACCTGCTTTTTCTCTTCTGAACCTGGAAGAGTTGTAGGAACAAATCTGAGTCTTGGGGCATTGTTGAAGACCCACTTGTGACCGGAGGAGACCGTCTTGATGGTCCAGTAATCCCAGATTAAGGCCGTCCAGACATGCCTGAAGTGGCAAAGACGAGCCCCCACCTGGCATGCCTGAGCAGGCCCAATCTCAAAAGGACTTAGTGGAGCCCTGGTTGCCAGAGGAACCACCTTTGTGGGTTTTTTGAAAGAGGACTGCCTGGATTTCCAGAACCTTGAAACCTTGAAAACTCCCGACCAGGTCTGTAGCTGCACGCTTCCCTAGCACGATCAGAATTTTGTCTTCTAGGGAAAGAGCGTTTCTGATTTTGTAGGCGTCGGTCTTGAGGGAGGAAACCAGACTTACCACCTGTGGCCCGGGTTATGGCACTATCAAGTTTGTTGCCAAATAGTGAAGTTCCTTCAATAGGAATTCGGCACCAAGCTTGTTTGGAAGCCGGATCCGCCAACCATGGACGGAGCCATAAGGCACGACGTGCTGGAACAGATGCTGACATAACCCGAGACATCAGGCGGATGACAACAATAGAGGCCTCCCCAAGAAAGGCGGACGCCAGCCTGATCTCCTGAATAGGAGAATCTTTAGCCGTTTCAACAGAGATAGCCCTTAGGAACTCATCCACATTGTCAGACCAAGATTCTATAGCTTTGGATACTGCAGCTATCGCAAGTACTGGCTTGCATGCCATTCCTGACATCAGGTAAATCCTTTTTAAACCTGAATAAATCCGTCTTTCCAAGGGATCCTTAAAAGATACAGTGTCTTCTAAGGTAAGAGTTACATATCTTACTAGTTTCATAAGTGTTGCGTCCACCAAAGGAGCTGACTCAAGGTGTTTTACTTCCTCTTCCTTAAAAGGACTTAAGACTTTTGATTGCATGGAACTCTTTTTGTCCATCTTGCTCCATTTATCAGATATGATGTCGCCCATCTCCGAGAGAAAAGGAAAATATTGTCGCACCTTATTGAGCAGCTTGAAAATTTTTCTCTGTTTTGGGGGGGAAGTAACAGGGTCTTCCCACTTCAGAACCCCTCTTACTGCTTTCACCAAAGAAGGGACTAAAGCGTATTCAAACCCCATGCCAGGATCTTCCAGATCCGATTCGCTGTCTGAAATAGGAGCAGAATGGCAACTTGGCTGGGAAGACTCCCATGTCTCGTGTAATAAACCTTCTCCCACTGGAGGGCATAATGGGTCTGATGGGAAATCGCGGGGCTGTTGAGCCTCTCTTTTCTGCAGAGATTCTTTCACAACCCCCCTCACTATAGATTCTAAATGCTGGTCTGCATCATCCTTCTCATCTGCGGCTTTAGAGAAGCAGTGATCACAGAGAGATTTGTCTACTGAAACAGGCATCCTGCACCCCCAGCATGATTTTTCTGGTCTCCTGCTAGAGTGAGATGAAGGTGGGTGGGGAGGATCTTTACTGCGCTGTTCAGATCTGGAAAGAGATCTATGATGGCTAGACCTGGAGGAAGATTGTTGGTGGTGTGATTTTGATGACCCACTTCCTTTATGGGAACTGCACTGTGGATCAGACCTAGAAGGGCTGTGAGGAAAGAAGAACAGAAAAGATAGAGACAGAAATCAGCTAGTGTCCTAAAATCCTACTCTCTTCCCTTGTACAGGCAGAAAAGCATAACTGCAAACATACCTGCTACAAGCGGGCTGGCCACTAGGAGGCAGTGAGGAATCCATGGTGTCAACACAATAGGGAACTGCAGAGACAGATTCACACATCAGCTGGCTGACAAAGACCTCATACCCCAGACAATAGAGCTTGTCTTACCTTGAACCACCAAGATAGTTGCCCCGGGAAGTCACCGTATCACCCACGATCATTCCCGGGGCTCTGTAAGCTTCCCACAGCTTTTAAAAGTGTCGCCCGTGATGTCTTCGACGGCGTCAGACGTGAGACACTCGCGCGCATGCGCGAACCAAGCCTCATCTACGTATCGGGTCCGCACATGCGCAGAGCACACGCCGGTACCTGGAAGTGATAGAGAGAGCGGCTGCTGGAACGCAGGAAGCGTCAGCGCCAGCTAGGACACCAGTGATGAGAGAGAATCACAAGAAAAAGGTACAAACAACACACAAACACTGCTGCCATGTGTATATATTTATAAAAACTTACCCCTCCACCTACGATCACCTGAGCCGAGGGAACCACCACACACACACACACACACACACACACACACACACACACACTGGACTTTGTAGCAGATAGTGGTCACCTGGTAACATTAGGCAAACAGACTGTGCGCACTAGGGATGAGCTTCGTGTTCGAGTCGAGCCCATGTTCGACTCGAACATCGGCTGTTCGATCGTTCGCCGAATTGCGAACGATATGGGCCGTTGGCGCCAAATTCGTGTGGCGCGTCACGGCCCATAATTCACTGCGGCATCGCAGTGCATTGCTTGCTGATGATTGGCCAAGCATGCACTATGACCCGCATGCTTGGCCAATCACAGCGCCGCCTTAACAGAGAGCCATAATTGGCCAAAGCCAAGGAGGCTTTGGCCAATTATGGCTCAGGGGATTTAGTACACGCCCCACACTATATAAGGCCGCCTGCACGGCGGCCCTGTGCAGTGTGTTCCGGTGTGCTTAGAGAGAGAGAGAGACAGTGTCATTTCATTTGAGTTAGCTAGATTAGGCAGGACAGTCAGTCAGTTAGCTGCACTTAAAGTGTATTGTGTATATATATGCATCCCAGGTGTTGCATATATATATATATATATACACTGTATTCAGTTTAGCTAGATCCGTTCCTGTTATCTTCTAGACTATTTACATTTAGTGCAGTGCGTCCTGCTCACAGTGTTCAGCTAGATCCGTTCTTGTTATATTCCTACTGACAGGCAGGCTTGTCTTGTTACAGTATTTTGAAGAAAATTACTGGTGTTCTTTTGATCCTATTAGTACCACAGTCAGGCAGCTAGACTATTTACATTTAGTGCAGTGCGTCCTGCTCACAGTGTTCAGCTAGATCCGTTCCTGTTATCTTCTTACTGACAGGCAGGCTTGTCTTGTTACAGTATTTTAAAGAAAATTACTGGTGTTCTTTTGATCCTATTAGTACCACAGTCAGGCAGCTAGACTATTTACAGTTAGTGCAGTGCGTCCTGCCCACAGTGTTCTGCTAAACCTACAAGTAAGTGGGGTGCGTCCTGCTCACAGTGTTCAGCTAAACCTACACGTTAGTGGGGTGCGTCCACCTCACAGTGTTCAGCTAAACCTACAAGCTAGTGGGGTGCGTCCTGCTCACAGTGTTCAGCTAGATCCGTTTCTGTTATCTTCTTACTAACAGGCAGGCTTGTCTTGTTACAGTAAATACAGCTACCTGAAGAAAATTGCTGGTGTTCTTTTGATCCTATTAGTACCACAGTCAGGCAGCTAGACTATTTACAGTTAGTGCAGTGCGTCCTGCTCACAGTGTTCTGCTAAACCTACAAGTTAGTGGGGTGCGTCCTGCTCACAGTGTTCAGCTAAACCTACAAGTTAGTGGGGTGCGTCCACCTCACAGTGTTCAGCTAAACCTACAAGCTAGTGGGGTGCGTCCTGCTCACAGTGTTCAGCTAGATCCGTTCCTGTTATCTTCTTACTGACAGGCAGGCTTGTCTTGTTATAGTATTTTAAAGAAAATTACTGATGTTCTTTTGATCCTATTAGTACCACAGTCAGGCAGCTAGACTATTTACAGTTAGTGCAGTGCGTCCTGCTCACAGTGTTCTGCTAAACCTACAAGTTAGTGGGGTGCGTCCTGCTCACAGTGTTCAGCTAAACCTACAAGTTAATGGGGTGCGTCCACCTCACAGTGTTCAGCTAAACCTACAAGCTAGTGGGGTGCGTCCTGCTCACAGTGTTCAGCTAGAGTGTCTGTGAGGGGTTGCAGTGTTGTGGCACCAGCACCAGTGCCTAAGGCCTAATTTTTCAGCTCCTGTTCAACAGGGGCATGTAATTACAATTATTGATCTAATATTTCACAGCAGAGCCCTATGAGGGCTTACAGTGTTGTGGCCACAGCAACACCTAAGGCCCAAATTTCTGCTGAGTATATAGGGCAGGACCCTACTTTCAAACAACTAACTTACAAACGACCCCTACTTGCAAACGGAAGGAGACAACAGGAAGTGAGAATAAATCTACCCCTAGGAAGGGAAATTCTCTCCTGTAAGAGTTAATATGGGAAAAACATTTCTCCTTTCCACTGATGCTTTCCAATCCATTGGGACAAAAAGTGAGGTGAAATCTTCTGAAGAGGAGGAAAGACAGCAAAACAAATGTCACAGGGGTGATAACCCTTCCCTATGTTTTCCAAAAAGCTTAAAAAAGATTTTTTGGCTGGAGCTAAACACGTTAAAAATGTACCCGTTCAAAATTACAAAGAGATTCTACTTAACAACAAACCTACAGCCTGTATACTGCTGTTCAGAGTATATAGGGCCTGGTGGCCCCACACCTTTCCTTATTTTAATTTGGGTGCGGGGTTCCCCTTAATATCCATACAAGACCCAAAGGGCCTGGTAATGGACTGGGGGGTACCCATGCCGTTTGTCTCACTGATTTTCATCCATATTGCCAGGACCCGACATTACATTAAACCCGCAAGCAGTTTTAAATGAGATTTTTTCCTTTAAAAATGACATTTGGTGCAGGGACTGTTCTAAACACGGGAAACACGCGTCACTTTACAGGCATACTATAGACACCCCTCAGGTACGATATTTAAAGGAATATTTAACTTTTTTTTTTTTTACTTTAAGCATCATTAAAATCACTGCTCCCGAAAAAACCGCCGTTTTTAAAAGTTTTTTTTGCATTGATACATGTCCCCTGGGGTAGGACCCGGGTCCCCAAACCCTTTTTAGGACAATACCATGCAAATTAGCCTTTAAAATGAGCACTTTTGATTTCGAACGTTCGAGTCCCATAGACGTCAATGGGGTTCTAACGTTCGTGCGAACTTTCGGTCCGTTCGCAGGTTCTGGTGCGAACCGAACCGGGGGGTGTTCGGCTCATCCCTAGTGCGCACATAGATGAACCAATTCCAATCTTCAGTGTTACTCTGCTGTACACTCCATACCCTGCTTAACAGTCAGGGCCTGTTATCGGAGGAACAAACTTTGGCACTCGGCAGATTCAATCGTAGGGAGGTTATCTTCAGGTAGGAGAACCAACACCTGATCCTACGGAGGAGGACAAAAAAGGAACATGGAGAGCAAAGATTTATGGGAGAGGGGTCCTATTGGGTAGTTATGGAGGCGGGGCTAACCCACACTTATGCTGCCATGGAGCCTGTCAGGAAATGCTTTTTTTATTTTTCATTTCAGAGTTTTACTACCACTTTAGCTATAGCAGAGCGACAATCTTTATGTATTTACGACAAATCAATTTCTTGATTAAAATGCCACTAGCTAAGCATCCCACAAACATTCACATCACTGCATAAATACTTTAAGGCAGATCAGCCCTTCCAATGCATTCCAGAGCTGCCAGATTGCCCGTTCTGGCTCAGGAGGTTCATTTTTCATATGTCTTGCAAAGCTACTGTTAAATGCATGATGGCTGACATTCCCATTCCCATGATGTCACTACAGCAGTCATGCATATATGTATTGGTTTGGCACTGCTATATCAAGTCCAATGGATCTGGCAACATTTTTTTTGAGACACCTATGATGTCAGTGAGCCCTTATAGGTCCATTCTATTTCTCAGAAATCCTGTATGAGTAACACCACTCCTTCAGGCTCTTTCCTTATACCGACCTGGTCACCGAGAGTTTAATAGAACATTGCAACCCTTGTAATATTATAAGGCCTCATGCACACTGGACGTTTTTGGACATTTTTACAGCAGCTGTTTTTGGCAATAGAGGTTTTTATTTCTACAGTCATTAAACTCTACATCATGTTATCCTTTGTGTCCATGCACGCATAGGGGTTGATTTACTAAAGGCAAAAAAACTGTGCACTTTTCAGAGTGCAGTTGCCCTCTGCAAGTGCAATTGCTCCAGAGCTTAGTAAATGAGGTAAGGCTTCACTCTGCAAAGAGTACCCAATCCTGTGCAAGGAAAATTAAAAAACCTGTATTTTTGCTTGCACATGACTGGATGATAGAAGTCAGCAGAGCTTCTGCTCATTTACCAAGCTCTGGAGCAACTGCTGTTGAAGAGGGCAACTTTTCCCTTTAGTAAATCAACCCCATAGGCTTATCAGCAGTTTTGGGCAGTGGCGTCTTTTGAGCAGTAAAAAAAAAACAAAACTAGTGGGTCCTGAGAGACGTTTTCAGCTGTAAAAACGCTCTAACGCTGATAAACGTCAATAAATGCTCAAAAACGTCGCTCGCCAGCGTTTTTTAATGTTTTTGATCCATTGAAAAAAAAAAAAATTTTTCTTCAAAATAAACAGCTAAGAAATGATAAAAAATGCTATTGCAAAAACGTTGAAAAAAGTTGAAAAACTCACTGCAAAGCTAGTTTTTATAATTTTAACGTCCAGTGTGCATGAGACCCAAGCTTTATTCTGACTTATTTAAAGAGGAAGTAAACTTCCATTGATTGTATGCACCCATAGGTAAGCCTATAATAAGGTATACCTATAGGTACTGTAAATATCTCTTATTTATCTCTCTATCTCTCTATATCTCTCTATATTAAGAGATATATTATCTCTTAATATATCTTGCACCATTTAGGAGATATTTACTGATGATGTCATCGGCGCATGCACGCTGAAGGAACGGCCACCCATGCCAGGAGTGATGTCACACAACCCCAGCCTGTCACACAGCCAGAGTCAGCGGACGCAAAAGGAAGACTGGCAAAGATGGATGCGGCCTCCAGCAGGGACAACGAGGGCTTTGTTTGCAGGTAAGTTTCACATACTGTGCTAGTATGCAATGCATACTAGCACAGTATGCCTTTCATAGGCATGCGCAGGGGGTGTGTTTGGGCACACCCTAATCACTACATGTAGTGCTGATTCCCCCTACTGCCCGGGCGGCTCCTGTGTTGCCCCTGCCCTGCAGTGCTGCTGGCTTCCCTCCTCTCCCACCAGCTGCTGCGGGGGGATGTTTCATGATGGAGAGTGAGGGAAGCGGCTAGTAAATATTTACCAAGGCCTTCATTTTCTAAATTGAAGCATAGTAAACTGTGTTTTCTATGCTTCAGTTTGTGAATGAACAGGAAGCCATTCAGCACAGAGCACTTCCCATTCATTCCCTGCCCAGTGCAGCTGAGGCTGCAGAGAAAGCTATGTGTGTCTGAGTTTTGGGGTGCACACCCTAATGCAATAAGCTGTGCACACCTATGATGCCTTTACTTTTCAGGTCACCAAAAAAAAAAAAAAAAAAAAAGAGGCAGTATTTACTTCCTCTATAATCTTTGCACAGTACACCATGTGGAGAGAACCTTAATTTAAAGCCGAGCTAGGAGTGAGCATGTAATGACCATGACAGCCAATCACGGTGATCATATGAGATTTGTCTACAAACAAACCTACAAGCTGTTGTCAAAGTGCAATACGTTAATTTAATGTTTTATATGTAAAATAACCAAAGATTGTTTTTCTAACATGTTTGTCCAGTTCTCAGGTAATGATTTAAAAGAATGTGGGTATTTATCAAAGTAGTGAACCAAATAAAAGCTTTATATATCTGTTCTGGACTTTTTTTAGATAGGCAACTCCTATCCTCATATTGATTAGTGGTTCCAAATTATTAATAACTACTGCAGTAGGAAACAGACACAAACGGTTCACTCAGCATCTTTCCTAAATAACTGTTTTGTTTATTTGACCCAGTTGAAGGTTTTTATACACATGATTACGTAGATATCACATTAATATTACAATTGCACTTGTATGGTAACAAAGGGCGTAACATGGGCAGGCTAATTCTAATCTCAAAAGAATGCAAACATGTAATGAAAACATTATTAGTGCCATGTGAACAATGACTGCAGTGTGCAATACACAGGCAAACCATACAAAATAGAATAAAGTTTTATACAGAATGTACAAATTTCCTTTTTAATATCTTAAAAAAAATAAGTAAAAAAATGATTTAAGCAGGCAAATACTTCACAGCTAAAATTTAAATAAACCAATGTATAATAGCACTGCTAAATTTGGTCTAGGCATCTATGCTCAATGATCTCCAGTTGTGAAAGATTAAATTGATAAATTGTAAAGAGCAATGTGGAAAATGTCTTTACTTGTCCCAACCAATCAAAATGAACCTTTTGCAAGTCTAACCAAAGTACTGTGAATTTAAATTGATTGCTATTGATTTCTTTGCTTTTGTACATGGTGGTGACCATGTTATTTTAAAGTAAGTTAAAACATAGTTGCATATTATAAAAAAATATCAGCAAAACACTGACAAGTGGATTTCTTAAAAACAAAAAAAAAAGTTACTTAACATTTTATAAGGTATTACAGATTAATCTTCCAACACTTGCGGGAAACAGATCAAAGAGTACTCTTGCCTGAATTGACCTGAGTAGCTGCATATTAGCAAGATTTTGCTAAGACTTGCTATTGCATATAAAAACCTATGCAGTTTTATAGAAAGCATACTGTTTATTCATTTTATGAAATATACCAGGTTGTATGCTATTTATACAACACTAATTAATCAGGTTTGGTGATTGAACTCTGGACTTACCAGTATTCAATACCGTAGATTTGATGATACATAGCAGATGGCTGAATTTATGCAAATGTAACACAAAGGTTGCCTGAGAATCAAAACATTATTTAAAGCCAATGAAAAATCTTTTTTTTGTTGGCTGACGTTCATCTCTATAGAGATAATTACATAACAATTGTAGGTGCATACTTTTTACTAAAAAAAGAAAAAATGAACAATGCTTCTCAACTTCAACTAGAAAAATACTTTTTTTTTTTTTAAACAAAAATAGATACAATTACATTTCTGTAATAATATACAATTACATTTCTGTATTGTCTGCTCAGAGAACTTGGGAACTCTCAACCTGTATTTTCATTAAAGTATAACTAAAGGCAAAACTTTTTGTTTTGTTTTGGACAGAGTGGAGAGGAATTAGAACAGCCATGGATTTTTTTCTCAAAGAATAGGGGCAGGAACTCCACCCTTCTGCGTCACTTCTTGTCTCCGCCCCCTTCCCACCTCTGAGCAACATCCCTTGGTTCCACCCCCTACCCACCTCCCCTTGCTGCCCCTTTTAGAGGCTACAGAACCAAGTATAATTTTGGTGATCCCCAGCAGCAATAGACTCTTCCCAGCAACAATAGATTCTCCCAGCAACAATGGACCCCCAGCAAAAATGGACCCCAGCAACAATGGACCACTACAACAATAGACCCCAGTAGCAACAACAGATTTCCCAGCATCAATAGACTCTCCAGTAGCCAGCAACAGTAGACCATTCCCCCAACAGTAGACCCCTTCCAGCAACAATTGACCCCCCAGCACCATAAACCCAACCAACAACAATAGTTCCCTCACCAGCAACAATAGACTTCCCCTGCAACAATAGACTGTCACGTAAAAATAGATGCCCTTCAGCAACAATAGATCCCCCATAGCCAGCAACAATAGTCCCTTCCCTCAACAGTAGATCCCTTTCAGCAACAACTGACCCCACCAGCAACATAAGCCCCTCCTCAACAACAATAATAAACCCCTGTCATGCAAAAATAGATCCCCTTCAGGAATAATAGATCCCACAGCAGCCAGCATCAATTGACCCTCCAGCACAACCCTTGCCATTACATACTTTCAGTGCTGGAGGTGTAGGAACTGCGTTCCCCTGTGTTACCACTGGAAAAAAAGCTCTGAGAACAGCTGTCAGTCGCTGAAAAAAAGTCCTGAGAACTCCTGCCTGTGTCCCCATTAGTGAGATTCATCCTCTCTATCTGTCCTGTGTACCATTAGCATTGAAAGTAAAAGAAAATCCCAAATTTTGTATTGTTTCCAGAAAAGTAATAGAGAGGTAATCTTCCAATGGGGACACTAGTTCTGGTGGCCTGGGGGTCCCCAAGGGATCCCCTTAATTTGCAGCGATTTCCTCTCACTTCCTGTTTTGGCTTTGGGACAGGAAGTGAAGGAAAACCTCCCTATAGCCAGTGTGTTCTGATGGAAGGGTAGTCTCCCTGCTGTCAGAACACAATAAAATAGCGGGAGTGATTCCATCATCCACTTAGAATGTGTGGATGGGGAAATCGGGTCTGGTTTTTTCATACAACCTGCTGGTTGAACGAAAAAAAAAAGACCCATTTATGTCCAGCATAAATGTGGACAGTTGTATTTCATCCTTTCTTTGCTTCTGTCTATCTAACCCCACTAATGATTAGAAAACCAAATGTGAAAAATGTTGAATGAAATTCTACTAGCGTATGGCCAACTTTAGATGCACTAGCAAATGTAGACTTAACCAAAGATTTAAAACCAGACTCCAGCTAACACATTTTAAGCAGTTACAGCAACAGTTTTTTTTCCTTTTGAGATAAAGGTTTTACATAAATAAATAAAAGCTGAATTGAATATGAAATATGAATTTCACTCATAGTTTGGATAGTTGTGGTGTCTTTCCATAACGTAATGCAGAAATACTATTATACCCTTTTTTTTAAAAAAAATGCAAACACTGGTGGTTTTCCATTTTTTTTGTCAAAAGTCCCCAGTGTATTCAAAATGGCTATAAAAGAGAAGGAACATAGTTATATATTGTAGCAGGTACAATACAAGCCACATTTCTAATCTCCGTTCATTCTCCCCTCTTCTGCTGTGAACAACTATTATAAAAGGCAACCTTTTTAAAGTTGATAGCTCTACAACTCACATCCATTAAGTGAAGTAACCATCTCTACCTCAATGCAATTTCTCCCTGTCTGCGTATGTGCACTCCCTTCCTGCAGGAAAAGACAGAAAGTCTTCCAAAAAGTCTGTCTGGCAATTTTTTTTTAAACCCACTGAGGCTAAATTATTAAATGAGTAGAGGCTGTTCACTTAGCAATGTGTAACTTTGCAATCTGAATGACAGTAAACGAGGTGAACCTGTGTGCACTTTAAACACACAATTATGTGTTAGTGAGTTTTCAAAATAGGAATTTTGCACTAAATTCATTGATTGAAGCGAACACATCTTCCTCCTATTTACTAAGATCAGTAAACACTAATCACATTATTAAGTGAAAAGTCTCTAATCTTCTAGAAAATCAGCCTAATTTACTTAAGCATGAAGTGAGGTGAAGTGGACTTCTTTAGCTTCGAAAATCTATTCAAGTTCTACTTTTTATTTTTTTTTTTTCACATTTCCCTGCACATAATTGAATGTATATACAAGTGTACTTAACCTCACTTCATACTTTATTAAAGCCCATCTAAAGTCTCTATTTAGGTAAAGAATTTCATTTTTTTTCAAATTCCCCTGCACATAATTGAATGTATACACAAGTGTACTTCATTTCACCTTACTTCATATTTTATTAAAGTCCATTTAAAGTCTCAAGTTTTTTCCATTCAAAATGGATAAACAGGCATTTCCAATGTTTTTTTTTTTTTTTAATGGTAAGTGTGACTGGGAATCTGAATTTCTCCTGCACCCTGCAAGACAGTGCTGATGGAGTGGAAGGCATTGATGAGGGCTTTTACATCATTTCTAAGTTCCAGCAGATAGGCAATATTTTTCGATCTAAAGGGCTGTGGGTGTAGCTCAGCATGGCTACTCACTGATAGGGTTAGCACAGTGGCGGCCCGTCCATAGGGGGTGCACGGGCGCCGCTCCACCTCACCCAGCAGTCACAAACAAACATTTTTTTTTTTTAAAGGCCCCTTTTAAAAAAAAAAAAAGAAAAAAATGTTCTTTAAGTGCACTGTGTTTGGGCGCCGGACACAGTGCACTATAGGAAGCACCACGTCACTGCAATCAAAAGATTGCAGAGGAGGCGCTTCATTTGTAGGCTTTTGACCTGCTTTGTGGCGCATTCCAAAGCACTGAACAGCTTCTGCCCATAGTATTACTATGGGCAGGAGCTTTGTTCTTCTAGGTAACTGGTCACTTCTGGTTTCCATATGCTAGTTGTGAACCCAAAGTGGCACAGGCAGCTCCGTGGAACACACGGCCCGAGCGGAGCTGCCTGTAAGGTAAGTAAGTATGAAACACAGTGAGGCTGCATTTGATGGGGCACAGTGAGGCTGTATTTGATGGGGCACAGAGAGGCTGCATTTGATGGGGCACAGTGTGGCTGCATTTGATGGGGCACAGTGAGGCTGCATTTGATGGGGCACAGTGAGGCTGCATTTGATGGGGCACAGTGAGGCTGCATTTGATGGAGCACATTGAGGCTGCATTTAATGGGGAACAGTGAGGCTGCATTTGATGGCCACAGTGAGGCTGCTTTTGATGGGCACAGTGAGGCTGCATTTGATGGGTCACAGCGAGGCTGCATTTGATTGGGCACAGTGGCTGCATATGATGTCACAGTGGCTGCATATGATGGGCACAGTGGCTGCATATGATGGGCACAGTGGCTGCATATGATGGGCACAGTGGCTGCATAAGATGGGCACAGTGGCTGCATAAGATTGACACAGTAGCTGTATTTGATGGGGCACAGTGGCAGCATTTGATGGCACAGTGGGAGCATTTGATATGGCACAGTGGCTGCATTTGATGGGCACAGTGGCTGCATTTGATGGGCACTGTAGCGGCAATTGATGGGCACAGTGGCGGCAATTGATGGGCACAGTGGCTGCATTTGATGGCACAGTGGCTGTGTTTGATGATACAGTGACAGCAATTGATGGGCACAGTGGCTGTGTTAATGGCACAGGGGCTGCATTTGATGGCACAGTGGCTGCGTTTGATGGTACAGTGGCGGCAATTGAGGGGCACAGTGGCTGTGTTTGATGGCACAGTGGCTGCAATTGATGGTACAGTGAGGCTGCAATTGATGGGTTTTTTTTAAAGAATTTTTCAGTTTGTTTGTGTGCCCCCAAAAATTTTGAGCACCAGCCGCCACTGGGTTAGCAGCAGCTAAACAGTTACAGCAGTAGCAATGGTGACAATAACAGAATTTTTTAATCACTCATACATTTACATGACAAAATTAAGCATTAAGTTCTGGGAAGAGAGTGAAATCAGTGCCTCCCCTAATGTCATCTCCTACCTCTGTGACATCTACTCCAAGCATCCCTTGACATACATTCTGCAGCAAGAAGAGGCCAGACTAACCATAATGTGGGCATAAAGGAGTATGCAATCCCTTCCTTCGGTGTGACAATGATCTTACACTGTCAGACGAGGCAGTATCATCATGCAGGATCACCAGGTATGTTTTCAATGAAAACAAGGGAACAATTAGGACGAACTTAAGTCCTTAAGGATAAAGTACTTTTGCATTTGCATGTACATATACTTTAAGGTTAGCTGGGTAAACACATGAATAGGAGTCTAGAGTTATGTCTGCTGTCTGGAAATAAAAAATATCAAATATTAATATACAATAATTCATATTAAACTTGCGTAAACTTGGGCCTCTTTAAACCATGCTGTAAGGATTTAAACTCTATTAAGACAAGGTGATCACTGCTGATGCACACTTCACCTTTAGCATCCACTTTTGAAAATTGTCCTATATGTGTGCTTTGATATATAGGGACTTCCATGAACTCTGGGGCCAGTTAATTTGGCTTTAAAATGAAGGCAGTTCACTAAAGAGGGAGAGCTTGGAAACAAGGAGAAGTCAGACAAGCAAGAATCATATTTAGCTGGACAGTGGGCCAAAGCTGGAAACATAGTATGGTAGATTTGCCTGAGGTCACTGCCATGGGAAGACAGAACAAAATCAGTGAGTAACAGATACATAATCATGAACAATACAGCAAAGATCACAGCAAATGCAGTATTAGAGAGGTCTGGAAAAGCAATTAGTCAGATCCAGGGGTTCCAGCAGATCAGAGGTTTATAGAAATCATGAGTAGGAAGGCAGCAGGATCTAGGTGAGTAAGAGAAGGCAGAAACCAAGAGTCAGATTGTAGGCTGGTGGAGTTAGGCAAAGGCCCCCTTAAAGTGGTTCTAAAGCCTAAAGGATTTTTTTTAACTTAATGCATTCTATGCATTAAGGCCTGATTCACACCTATGCATTTTTAGTGCTTTTTGGATTTGGCAGATTTGCACTACAGAACATGTTCCATAGAAAACCATGTTAAATGGACTGTAGTGCAAATCCACAAAATGCAAAAAGCACTAAAAATGCATAGGTATGAATCAGGCCTAAGGTAGGGGTCTCCAAACTATGGCCCTCTATTTGTTCAGGAACTACAATTCCCATCATACCTAGTTATGTCTGTAAATGTCAGTTTTACAATGCCTCATGGGATATGTAGTTCCGCAACAGCTGGAGGACGGTAGTTTGGAGATCCCTCAATTAAGGTAAAAAAACCTTCTGTGCCACAATCCCCACTCCCCCAGATCCTCCCTATACTTATCTGAGCCCCATTTTGATCCAGCGCTGTGCATGAGAGCTGTCAATTAAATTCTGTGATAGGAGCGGGGGTTGTGACCAAGACCCAAGAAGTGAAAAACCATTGTTATTTTCAGTGGCGACTGGCGCTCTATTTTTTGAGGGGTGGGAAACAAACCACCCGACACCCCCCATTTGTTCGGTTGGTCAAACCCCCCGTCCCCCCTCATCGCTCGGTTGGTTAAACCACCGGAATATTAATTCGCTTTTGTCATACAACTGGGTGGGCTCAGGGTGCAGTGCTTTGCTCCCCGAGCCCATGCTTTTTTTTAAGCCAATTAGAGCCCTTCGTGCTTCAAAAAAAACTAAATTTCTGTGGAAATGCCTCTGGCGTCCTGCATGTAGATTAGTGGCCTGGAGCATGGATTAGGGGGCGGTGCCTCTGCGCCCCTAATAGAGTGACCACCACTGGTTATTTTAGTAAAAAAAAAAAAAAAGCTTTACAATCACTTTAAGGGCTGTTCCTCCCACTGTGGAGTGCTTTATGGTCATCCCTATAAAAGGTGGGTGGTGGATCTGGGGCTCAGGGCTCGTTCTAGCCGGGAAAGAGACAGAGAAGAAAGGTCTGCTGAAGGTGCCCATGCTCTCTCCTTCGAGGGAAGGGCTGGAGAAGGGATCTTGCAGAGAAAGAGGGATAGAGCCTTGGTATGTCCCCTTGTTCTCCCCACTAGCTGAACTGACAACTAAGGGAGCTAGTAGCCCTAAAAGTGAGAGAGAAAGGACAAATAACAATTGCTGAGAGCCACAAGAGAACAAATGCAAATAACTTTTGACCTCAAACCAGTATTTGGAGTTTAACCAATATATGAACTGTTTTGTTTCATTCTCTGATCAAGCAAAAATTGTATTGTTAACTACAAGCTTAGCATTTGAATATTGTATGGGAGAAGTGCCTTATACAGTCTATACCTGGGGAGTGGGAGCCCTGCGCAAGGGCTAGGAGGATGAGAAATTTAGGCCTCAGGCCATCGTTAGTGCATGGGACAGTTTTGTTTTTTTTGGCTGAACAACATGCGACGCCCTACAAACTGCCTAGGGGATGGCATTTGGCTGCACTTAGAACCCACATGAGGATGAGCCCTGGCTCTACCTTGCACTTAGCAGAGTCAGCAGGCCTGGCTGTTGCAACGTCAAAAGGCAGGCCTTATGCCGCGTACACACGAGCGGACTTTCCGGCATACTTGGTCCGGCGGAATCCGACCGTGTGTAGGCTCCAACGGACTTTTCCGGCGGACCTTTTCCCAAAAGTCCGCCGGATCTAGATTTGAAACATGTTTTAAATCTTTACGTCGGACTCAGTTTCTGACGGAAAGTCCGCTCGTCTGTGTGCTGGTCCGACGGAAAGCCCGCTCGTCTGTATGCTGGTCCAACGGACCAGGTACGACGCAAGGGCAGGGTATTGCATTTTGCGCTCGCTGCAATAGGAAAAACAAATTTTCCTATTGCGGCGAGCGCGGGGCATACCAGGCCCTTAGGTCTGGTATGGATTTGAAAGGCAACCCCCTACACCGAAAAAACAGCGTGGGGTCCCCCCTAGAATCCATACCAGACCCCGATCCGAGCACGCAGCCCGGCCGGTCAGGAAAGGGGGTGGGGAAGAGCGAGCGCCCCCCTCCTGAACCGTACCAGGCGCATGCCCTCAACATGGGGGGGTGCTTTAGGGCAGGGGGCGCACTGCGGGGACCCCCAACCCAAAGCACCTTGTCCCCATGTTGATGAGGACAAGGGCCTCTTCCCGACAACCCTGGCCGTTGGTTGTCGGGGTCTGCGGGCAGGGGGCTTATCGGAATCCGGGAGCCCCCTATAATAAGAGGGCCCCCGGATCGCGGCCCCCCACCCTATGTGAATAAGTATGGGGTACATGGTACCCCTACCCATTCACCTAGGGAAAAAGTGTCAATAATAAAACACACTACACAGGTTTTTAAAATAATTTATTAAACAGCTCCGGGGGGAGTCTTCCTCTGGCTTCGAGGGTCTTCTTCCGGCTTCGGGGGTCCCTCCGGTTCCTCTTCTCCCGGCGTCCGGTTGGTTCTTCTCCGCTCTCTCTGGCCTCTTCTCCTGGTGTTCCAGTTCTTCTGCCGCCTCCTCCGCTGTCTTCATGCCGCTCTTTTGCCAGCAGATGTCTGGACTTCTGGGCTTCTTGTCTTCTTCCCTCTTCTCTTCTCCAGATGTTGACACGACGCTCTCTCCGGCTGGAGTGCTCTCTGAGCGCTCTGCTGTGACTTATATAGGCTGAGACCCCGCCCCCTTATACCATCACAGTCCCTGGGCATGCTGGGACTGTGATGTTTTAGGGGGCGTGGTCAACATCACTGGTGACCACGCCCCCTAAAACATCACAGTCCCAGCATGCCCAGGGACTGTGACGTCATAAGGGGCGGGGTCTCCGCCTATATAAGTCACAGCGGAGCGCTCAGAGAGCAGTCCAGCCGGAGAGCCCGTCGTGTCAACATCTGGAGAAGAGAAGAGGGAAGAAGACAAGAAGTTCAGACCTCCGTTGGCAAAAGAGTGGCATGAAGACAGCGGAGGAGCCGGCAGAAGAACTGGAACACCGGGAGAAGAGGCCAGAGAGAGCGGAGAAGAACCAACCGGACGCCGGGAGAAGAGGAACCGGAGGGACCCCCGAAGCCGGAAGAAGACCCCCGAAGCCGGAGGAAGACCCCCGAAGCTGGAGGAAGACCCCCCGGAGCTGTTTAATAAATTATTTTAAAAACCTGTGTAGTGTGTTTTATTATTGACACTTTTTCCCTAGGTGAATGGGTAGGGGTACCATGTACCCCATACTCATTCACATAGGGTGGGGGGCCAGGATCTGGGGGCCCTCTTATTATAGGGGGCTCCCGGATTCCGATAAGCCCCCCGCCCGCAGACCCCGACAACCAACGCCCAGGGTTGTCGGGAAGAGGCCCTTGTCCTCATCAACATGGGGACAAGGTGCTTTGGGGTGCGCGTTCGGATCGGGGTCTGGTATGGATTTTAGGGGGACCCCACACCGTTTTTTCAGCGTAGGGGCTTCCCTTTATAATCCATACCAGACCTAAGGGCCTGGTATGACCCGTGACGAGGCTCGCAAGGTGTCAATCTTGCCGATAAAAGCGGCAAGGTTGACTTCCTTTTCTAGTCCCGTCGTACCTGAGTCACGTTCAAAATGAACGGACTTGTCCGTGTGTGGGCAAGTCCGTTCATTCTGAAAGTCCGCCGTAACTCCGGCGAAAGTCTGTCGGAAAGACGGGCGGTCTTAGCCGGCCGGAAAGTCCGGTCGTGTGTGGGCAAGTCCGTCCATTTTTAAGTCCGGCGCACCTGGCGGACAAAGTCCGTTGGAAAGTCTGCCGGACCAAGTATGCCAGAAAGTCCGATCGTGTGTACGTGGCATTAGGCCAAGAGATCATATGGGAGGAAGCCCTCAGACCAGAAGTGACTCCCTGATTCGTGGTGGAGTAAGAAAAAGGCATGTGAAGGTGGAACTACAATGTTGTGAAAAGTGAGAAGTGCACAACGTGGAGACACCTTCTTGCCAAAACCATGTGTGGTGCTGTGCCTGTCACTATGGAAAGGGCTGGTGCTGCATCTCCCAAGATGGATACCGGTCTCAGACTCCGCCTAGTAACTGAGCTAGCACTGTACCACGGGTCAGGAGAAGACTCGCTACTTCCTCTATGTGGGCAGTGCTGGACAGTCTCTGAAGAGACATTATCGACCAAGAGCCTACAGAGCTGTACAACACTTTTTTTGGAACTTTCTACAGATGCCATGGCTCTTCAGTGTCACCAGGGAAGTGAACCCCACCTACCAGAAGTTTAAAGGGTGTTACAGACATAAATGTGAGGCTGCACATCTTTAAAGATCGGGTAGTGTTGGTGTGGCAATCCAATCATGCTGCCTACTTTTTGGCATGGCACCCAGTGACTGGAGCCCTTGTGATGATGGCAGATGTACGGTTCTATGCCTGCAAGGTTTTTATTGTTAATTGTTGTATGTCAACATGCAATGTCTGCTACCTTCCTTGCAAGTGAACTTGAGAGACAGGACAAATAACAATTGCTGAAAGCCACAAGAGAACCAATGCCAATATCTTTGACCTCGAGCCTGTATTTGGAGTGTAACTATGCCAATATATGGACTCTTCTGTTCCATCTTCTGATCAAGCAAGTAAAATAAGTTTGTTGTTTACTACAAGTATCTGTGTGAATATTGTATGGGAAAAGTACAACCAATACCTGGGGAGTGGGGTGAGAAGTGCACCTAGGGGCCGGCATCTGGTGGTTTGTGGGATCCATGAGAGGATGAGGCCTTATAAGAGGAGCTATTAAACAATCAATTTGTTTTATTTTGTCTAATCATTTCTGCTACATTGTTAAATGGGGGAGGGGGGGTTTGGGGGGTTGTCTTAATCAATTTCTTTTTTTTTTTTTTTTTTTTTTAATCAGCAATAAAATTTACATAACACAAAAAGATTCCAGAGGATCCTGTCACGAAAAAAAAAAAAAAAAATAGACAATCTACATCCAAGTCAATGCCACTTGAGTGTACAAGCATACAATACAGACAACAGTATTACAGAGCATAGTATAAGTACAACTGCGGCCCATTTATCATAAATCAATGTGGGAATCAAGTAATAATAATGTCCGTACAATTAAACAAAGAACCTGGGGGTAAATGCATACTTGGGATACCATATAGGCTAGGGAATAGCCCTGAAGAACGGAGCTTCAGCCTAGCATCTGTTGCAAAACCAGCTCCACAGGGGCTAAACCAGATACAGACAGCCATCCATCCCATATTTTATCAAATTTGGTAGGGCAAACCCTATGTTGGTATATGATTTTTTTTTTGTAGCGAAAAGTGGTGTTCATATTAGAGAGCTAGTCCTGCAGGGATGGGGATAGAGAACTTTTCCAGCACATCAAAAGCACCTTACGGGCCTGAAAGAGGGCTCTGGAGACAGCCTCCCTGACAAGGGTATCTGGAATCACGGGATACTAAGTATACAAGACAAAGGGTCTACAGATAAATTTAATAGATAAGCCTAATTGTTTGTACAAAGGACAGTGTCCCGGTATCTATATAGCTTGGGACAACACCATAGCATATAAATCATAATTTCTTTTTTACTTTGTAATATTTGTTTATATAAAATATATATGATCTATATAGTCACACTGTATATTACTATTTTCTTTTTTGTGTGTTGTCTTAACATTCTGTTCCTTTTTTTAAATACTTTTGATTAATTTGTTTGCATTTGGTAACTTTCACAGCTAATTTTTAATTAGACTGGAAGATTTCTTCATTTATAGGGTACCATGGTTATTTAAAGGGATGAGAATTGAGTTTGAGTCAGATGCAAGTTTAAGGTGAATCCAGTCTATTCTGTCTATGGTTTGCATCCTGCCACGTGGGCCTGTTAAACCACAAAATTACCAGCTTGTGGAATTTAAGCAGACAACCCGGGATTCTGGCCAACGTCAGTGACTAAATTTGGTCAGTGATGTGACCTGGGATCCCCAGCAGCTTGTTTACATCGGTCCTTTAGCAGTGAGATTATGGCAGGTAAACATTGGCATGGTCGTGATTGAAGAGGATTCACATTCCTGGACACCATGGTTGATGATGACTTTACATTGTTTAATGTGAATCTACATCAGGGGTTATAAATAACATTTTATTTATTTATTTATTTATTTTTTTGGGTGTGTGCATTTTATTTCAGCTAAAGTTTAGCTTTTTTTTTATCATTAATTCTTTGTGAAGATGGGTACCCCTTTCCTTTAACCTTGGAACAAGGATACCTTGCAGGGTAATCACTCACAGACCATGGCTCAGGATCGAGCTGAAACGTGTGCCACAGTGGGAAGCGGCTCCCTACTGTGGCACACAGAGAAGAAGAGGAGTCCAGAGTGCTGTTGGAGGTCCCGGGAAGAGGAGGACCGGGGCTGCTTTTTGAGAAACCATTGCACAGAGCAGGTAAGTATGACATGTTTGTTATTTAAAAAAAAAAATCACTTTAAGTTAAGCAAAATTGTACTTCTCTTTTCTGAAAAAATATGTTCCCACCTTCTTACACTAGTTTTATTTTGCCTGTGTTTTTGAATGATCCTTGTATTTGTATAATACATTTTAGGAACATCAATCTCAATACGCTCTTTGTTTGTATCTTTCTCTTGTCTTGATTACATAGAAGCCAGCTCCATTTAAATGCAAAGTGATCGGTTTTCCATCTCAATCCAAAAGCAAGGAAACCACACGTAAAAGTATTTGTATCTATCAGAAAAAGGCACATGTATTATATTTGTTTTAAGATGATTCTTTTTGTACAGTGTCCTGTTACGATTCACTGCACTGCTCTATAATGACAGTGTTACCTTGCATCACTCCTGTCTAGATGGAATGGATGAAACAAGTTTAGGCAGCATTAACATGATGACAGGAAGTATTAATTTTAACACTAAAAAGTCACAGAGGAGGTCTGAGTAATTTACAGACAGATCACACAGCTCAAGTTAGGGAATCCAATATATGAACAGAGAAAAATATTGACAGGCACTGCAGGCTGAATGTAAAAGAGAATATCAGACAAAAATACAAAATTCAGAAACAAATGTGCCATGTGAATAGATGTTTACCAATGTCTGATTTTTGGTTTGGAATAAACTATTTGGAAAAAATACTGTTTGGGCTGTAGCTCTAACAGAAGGCTGCCTGTGATCCCAATCTGCTTCCTTTGCTATAGACTTCACCAATCATTGGGTGTAATGATCTAAGGGCTAGTTTGCACTGGAATACACGTGTTCACATGCATTCCCACGTGTTCTGGTTTTGACAGCCTATTCATTTCAAAACGCTGCTAAATTCACAGAAACTTGCAAAAAGTAGTGTAAGCACCACTTTTACAAATCATGCTGCATTTGCACATACCTCCCAACAGTCTCGGATTCACGGGGACTGTCCTGGGATTTGATTTAAATAACGGCGTCCCGCGAGTCCAGTCTAAATCCCGGAGCCCATTGCTGGGAACAAGTTCTGGCACTCGGCTCCACTAACCCTTCTAACGTGGGCGCGCTAGTGTGGGCACCTGGAACCCTCCCCGCATCCCTTGCCCCACACACTCACCCCCTCTATGGCAGCTGGCATCTCTCCCTGCCAGCTGCCTGTAAATTCACTCGCTGCAGAGCGGACTCACACACTGCAGAAGCTACCTCCTCCTCGGCTTGGATGATGTCATGTACACAGGCAAGAGAAGGAGCCAAGGAGGATGGACACCACTATGCAGAACCCACACTGATCTGAGGTCTGTGCAAGAGGGGAGAATAGAGCGTCCAGGAAGGGGTAAAAGACAGCGACTGGACAGGAGAAAACAGTGACCGGGAAAAGGGAAATAGTGACTAGGGAGGAGAAAGAGTGACTGGGAAGGGGAGGACACAGTGAGCAGGTAACAAAGTTTTACCTGAGGAGTGATTTGAGGGGAGGATATGTGCTGGGGAGTGCTTTGGAAGGGGAAAGAACCTGTGCTAGAAGGGTGGGTTGGATTTTAAGTCCAACCTCCCCCAGTCCCCCGTCCCTTTCTAGCACAAGTCTTCTCCCACAAAGTGCCACACCAGCACTAATCCTCCAACCTCCCAAAAAGAGATGACAGCTGTCATCATGGCATCTGGGAGTCCAGGCACCCCACAAGAGATGCTGGGCATGTGCCCTGGGTGCCCACACTAGCGCACCCCTGCCAAGCAGGAGTTTCAGAGGTGCTGGAACTTGTTCTGGTATCTGGCTCTGGGACTCAGCCCAGATTTGTGGGACAATGAGATTTTGTTCAAATATCAGGAAGGTCCCACCAAATTCCAGATGGTTGGGGGGGGGGGGGGGGGGTTGGTTTCTAAAAGTGCGGAGAGGATTTGTGCTGGGAGTAGGGACTAGGGGAAGGAGGATTTGTGTAATGTGGGTAATCCGCGTTACCCCCAAAAGGTACTAATGAACATCAAAATATATAAAAATTGATGTGTTGGATACTGAATTAATATATATGACGGTGCTGCAACTAAGAAAAAAGTGGAATATTCAGCTATAAAACATGTGTAAAATAAAATTAGATGCACAACCAAAATAATAACCAATATGTGTAAAAACAAACAAATGTACAAACCCTGCAGATAGGTGCAAAGGGTGCATATACATGTGCAAAATCAACAGATGTGTACAAAAACAGCAAGTGAAATGTTCATCAGCACACACAAAATAAATAACCTGTGCTAATTATTGAGCAAAAGGGAAACAGGAAAAAACGTCCATAAAATATTAAATATGAAATGTTAAATGGATTCCATTAGAAGTAAGTCCTGTAATGGGAAGACCAACGATTTCTTCTCACAGCATAGTCCCACAAGACAGCAGGGAATAATAAAATGCCAGATGGCCACTTACCAGAACCGTAGGATCTCTATTACGGTGATCTAATGGGCACAGACAGGAGAGATCACTCAGGCAAGGGCGGTAATTTCAAACATCCATCTGGATCCTCTCCTCCGCTGGTACGTCCAATGCTGCAATGTGCTCCGTGAGACCCGTATTGACATATTGAGACCCCAGCTTACATCAGGATCCGTTCCTTCTCATGCAGCAGTTGGCTACAGGACAGGTGGAAGCTGGAAGGCTGGACATTGGGACCAAATAGGTTTGGAGAAGGAACTTCCTCCTCCTCTGAATGCCGAGGCATGGGGAAGGAGTGAGCACACGGTTGGTTGCTTGGACATGGGCAGTCCCAGCAACCAAACCCCAGTCCTGAGCATATCAGGTGGCGGTGGATGCTGTCAGCTGCTGTACATTCTGGGTCAGCTCTGATTGCTGTGCAGCCAATGATTTTGCTGAGCGGTGTGGCTGTGGCAGCAAATAAGCTGACTGGGTATTTAGGCAGGACGCTCTAGGAGGGGTTTAGACCCAGTAACAACTGGCCATAGCTGCGCCTTAGGCAGCAGTGCGCCCTAGGCGGCTGCCTAGTTTGCCTAGTGGTAGCACCGGCCCTGCCTCCTGCTGTTAAACTAAGGTAAGCATTACAATAATAACTTTGAATATAGGCTCCCTACTTACATATATTTAATATATCTTCCTATTACTTTACTTTAGGATTGAAAAATAATTACCAGCTTCTTTACTGAATCATGGAAAACACAAGTCTTCAGAAATGTAATTACGAGTTATTAAATCCCTAGTTTGTATGCAGTTTTTCATGTAAACATAGGTCTACTCTAGATAATGTGAGTTAATCATTCTGACATTTATAAAGAAGTATCTATCATAACACAATGTTGGGGCAAGGTGCAAGGATGATACATTCTCACCTGTCCGTGATATTTCATTATGCTTATTTTTTGACCTATTTACCACTATGTTTAGTTGACATTTCATCTTGATATGTCAGTTGTTTTTGGAACAAAAATAGAAATCATATTCTTGTGCTATACACATTGTTGGTCAAAGGGTTAACTGAAGAAATTGGAAAAAATAGATAAATAAAGATGAATCCCCCCCCCCCGACTTAAGCATTAAATCGGATTTTTATGCAAAAATAAATATACATAAAATACATTTTAGTGAACATTGCTTCACATTTCTTATTTATTGACTTCGAACAATAAATAAAGTACAACAATAATGATGGAGAAGGGATGGGAGATAGGAAGCTCATATGCCCAAGCCCAGGCACAGTGTTGTGTATGCACAAATATTTAGCAAAATAATATACAGTTTAAAACCAATATACTCTATATGTATACAGTATATTGTAATACACTTACAACAGGTGTACTTTTTTTGGCTTGGACAAGTATTGTCCTATAGGTAATGTTGCAGCAATATTTTGGGGTAATTTTGTTCAACAATAGAAAAACAAAATTATTATGATACCAAGGAAACCCAGAATCTAGCCTCTGCTAGATTTATTAGATTGATCCTGTATTTCCGAAACACGTTAGGAGCAGGAGTCGTTTGGTGACCAATCTGGGACCAACCACCTTCTATTTCAGAGTATTGTATACTGTGTATTGTATTGTATTGTATTGTGTGTGTGTGTATTGTTAGATTATGGTTCATTGTTTTTATTCAATACCTATGAATTGATGGATTAAATTGTTTTAATCATTTGTAATAAAATATATACTTTTTTATATACTTTGGTTACGCTCTATCTACTGCCCTTAAAGTCCCACAGGGAGTTCCTTCTTCTTTTTTTGGTAAACTATAAAAGTAGAAGCTATTAGTACAATGTCCATGAGACAAAATATTTATTCCTGTAAATTCAACTGGACTTTTAGGTCACAATGCTAATCGCCAAGCTACCCTACCCTACATAACTTTTACTTTAGTTATGTTTCCTTATTTAGGGTTGCCAAGATATTTGATTTGAGAAGTGACTCTATCCCCTATGGGTTATAATCAGATTTTCACATGTAAAGACCTTTTTCTTTGCTAAACTGAAATAACTGCTCATATAAATTAGATTATTTAACCACTTGCCGACTGCTGCACACACATATACGTCGGCAGAATGGCTCGTACAGGCAAATGGGCGTACCTGTACGTCCCTTTGAATTTGCCGCCTTGCGGGCACGCGCCCACCGCACCCCGCGGGAGCATGCCCGCAGGTCCCGCAAACTTGATGTTCACTGGCGGCCCGCGATCGTGAGACAGAACGGGTAGATGCCTATGTAAACAAGGCATTTCCCTGTTCTACCTAGTGACATGACAGGGATCTACTGCTCCCTGTCATCAGGAGCAGTGATCGCTGTTATGTCAGTGGTAGCCCATCAACCCACAGTTGGAATCACTCCCTAAGACACACTTAACCCCTTGATTGCCCCCTAGTGTTTAAGCACTTCCCTGCCAGTGTCATTTATACAGTAATCAGTGGCTATTTATAGCACTGATCGCTGTATAAATGACAATGGTCTGAAAATAGTGTCAAAAGTGTCCAATGTGTCTGCCGTAATGTTGCAGTCCCAATAAAAATCACAGATTGCCACCATTACTAGTAAAAAAATAATAATAATAAAAATTCCATAAATCTATCCCCTATTTTGTAGACGCTATAACTTTTGTGCAAACAAATCAATATACGCTTATTGCGTTTTTTTTTTTACCAAAAATATGTAGAAAAATACATAACGGCCTAAACTGAGGAAACAATTTGGTTTTTTATATATTTTTTGGGGATATTTATTATAGCAAAAAGTAAAAAATATTGCTTTTTTTCAAAATTGTTGCTTTTTTTGTTTATAGTGCAAAAAATAAAAACCGCAGAGGTGATCAAATACCACCAAAAGAAAGCTCTATTTTTGGGGAAAAAAGGACATCAATTTTGTTTGGGTACAACATCACATGACAGCGCAATTGTCAGCTAAAGCGATGCAGTGCCGAATCACAAAAAATGCTCTGGTCAGGAAGGGGGTAAATCCTTCCTGGGGCTGAAATGGTTAAACAATCTAGTATGAGATTGTCCTACAAACACTAGTAGGTTGAAAAATATCAATAAATACTTGTTAACAGGATTATATTTGGGGTGACGGCACACTCTTCACATTCAGAAATATGTACTATTGCACCAATAAGCTGGAAAAAAAAACGTGATCCATCTGTCTCTTAATAAATCTTTTATTATTCAGAGCATTTTTTATGACGATGTTGGGACCTTTATAACAGTACAGTATAGTATAGCTGTCATTTTCTCTTTTCGTGTATTTTTCTTTTATGGCCACAGATTCCCCATGCTCTGGTGCATAACATAAGTTAAACAAGATCTGCTGTATTAGTATACTTTCTTCCATTTTCATCCCCTCTGCTCTCTTTCATGCAAACAAGTCTCCTCCACAGTTAATCTCTGAGTTCCTCGCAGCATGGCTCTTTGTGTACTTCCATCCTCGCCGCACTACTTCTCGCTAAGAAAGCTTATAAGCTCATTTGGTTTCAATTACCTGTATGCTGATAATACCACGATGCACCTATCCACTCTCAATATTCAGGATCAACGCTCACAATGCCTCCTGGCAGTGCCTTCTTGGATGGTCCGCTGAATTTTAAAATACAGTTCTCACAGAAAGCTGCCTGGATCAGCTGAACAGCCAAGCCAAGTAGTCAATATTTAAAAGGCTAGGAGAAAAGGACTAAGTTCTTAACGGGCAGGGTTCTTAAGGTAAAATTGTACTTTTGTAAGAAAGATACAGTGGGGGAGATTTACTAAAACTAGTGCACACAGAATCTGGTGCAGCTGTGCATAAAAACCAACCAGGTTCAGAGGCGTCACCAGTCTGGGGCAACAGGGGGCACTGACCCCCCCCCCAATATCATAGTGGGCCCCCCCCATGTGCTCCCCCAACAGGGCTGGACTGGACACTTTGGATCTATGTTGGTGCGTGGCTGCAGCGCAGCGCTCCCCTCCCCTCCCTCCTTCCACTCACAGGTACAGCGGGAGACCGCTGTGTCACGGAGCTGTAAAATCATGTTCTGCCGCGCTATGACAAAGGTCCCGCCCTCCTCCCAGACCAGCTCGTGTGATAGACAGTGTTCTGTCTATCACACGAGCTGATCTAGGAGGAGGGCGGGACATAGCGAGGCAGAACAAGATTTTACAGCTCCGTGACACAGCGCTAAGGCTGCAACGATTGTGAGGCTGTCATGAGGGCACAGAGCTACAATGAGGGCATGGTAAGGCGGCAATGAGATGGGCACAGTGAGACTGCAATGAGATGGGCACAGTAAGGCTGCAATAAGATGGGCACAGTAAGGCGGCAATGAGATGGGCACAGTGAGACTGCAATGAGATGGGCACGGTGAGGCTGCAATGAGGGCACAGTAGGGCAGCAATGATGGGCACGGTGAGACTGCAATGAGGGCACAGTAGGGCAGCAATGATGGGCACGGTGAGACTGCAATGAGATGGGCACGGTGAGGCTGCAATGAGGGCACAGTAAGGCGGCAATGATGGGCACGGTGAGGCTGCAATGAGATGGGCACAGTAAGTCTGCAATATATATATACACACACACATGCAGTGCCTTGAAAAAGTATTTACACCCCTTGAAATTTTCCACATTTTGTCATGTTACAACCAAAAACGTAAATGTATTTTATTGGGATTTTGTTGTGGTAGACCAACACAAAGTGGCACATAATTGTGGAGTGGAAGGTGATAAATGGTTTTCAAAATTGGCACCTGGGGCAGATCCTATATCTGGCATCCCTCCCCCCAGGCGGACAGGCAGCGTTACAGCCTGGAGGGGAGGGATGCCAGATATAGGATCCGCCCCAGGTGCCAATACACCTGTAATACATTACAGCCTTACTGTGCCCTCATTGCTGCCTCACCATGCCCTCATTGCAGCCTTACTGTGCCCATCATTGCCGCCTTAACGTGCCCTCATTGCAGCCTTACTGTGCCCATCATTGCAGCCTCACCGTGCCCATCATTGCAGCCTCACCGTGCCCATCATTGTCGCCCTACAGTTCCCATCATTGCCGCCTTACTGTGCCCTCATTGCAGCCTTACTGTGCCCATCATTGCCGCCTTACCGTGCCCTCATTGCAGCCTCACCATCGTTGCAGCCTTACTGTGCCCATCATTGCAGCTTCATATGCCCATCATTGCAGCCTCACCGTGCCCATCATTGCCGCCTTATTGTGCCCATCATTGCCCCCTTACTGTGCCCTCATTGCAGCCTCACCATGCCCATTTCATTGCAGCCTTACTGTGCCCTCATTGCCACCTTACTGTGCCCATCATTGCAATGATGGGCACAATAAGGCGGCAATGATGGGCACGGTGAGGCTGCAATGATGGGCATGTGAAGCTGCAATGATGGGCACAGTAAGGCTGCAACGATGGTGAGGCTGCAATGAGGGCACGGTAAGACCCCTTTCACACCGAGCCGCCTATAGCGTCGGCGGTAAAACACCGCTATTTTTAGCAGCGTTTTACCGTCGGATTTGCGGCGCATTTCGGCCGCTATCGGGGCGCTTTTACCCCCCGCTAGTGGCCGAGAAAGGGTTAAAACCGCCCGCAATGCGCCGCAATAGCGGCGTTTTGCCGGCGGTATCCCAGCGCTGCCCCATTGATTTCAATGGGGAGCAGCGGTGGAGAAGCGGTAAACACAGCGCTCGTTCACCGCTCCAAAGAAGCTGCTGGCAGGACTTTTCCTGACATCCTGCCAGCGCACCGCTACGGTGTGAAAGCCCTCGGGCTTTCACAATGGAAACAATGGAGCCGCTGTTTAAGGGCAGATTGCAGGCAGCTATTTTTAACGCTATAGCGCCTGCAAAATGCCCTTGGTGTGAAAGGGGTCTAAGGCGGCAATGATGGGCACAGTAAGGCTGCAATGAGGGCATAGTAAGGCGGCAATGATGGGCACAGTAGGGCGCAATGATGGGCACGGTGAGGCTGAAATGATGGGCACAGTGAGGCTGCAATGATGGGCACAGTAAGGCTGCAATGAAGGCACGGTAAGGTGGCAATGATGGGCACAGTAAGGCTGCAATGAGGGCACAGTGAGGCTGTAATGAGATGGGCACAGTGAGGCTGCAATAAGGGCGCAGTAAGGCGGCAATGAGATGGGCATGGTGAGGCTGCAATGAGGGCACAGTAAGGCAGAAATGATGGGCACAGTAAGGCGGCAATTATGGGCACGGTTCGGCTGCAATGCTTTGTCCGTGCTGCAGCCCCTACCTCTTCCCCTCCCACCCACCACATTTTGATTACAGTTCCAGGAAGAAGAAGCCAGAATCAATCCTCAGATTGCCAGCACCCATGTGAGTTTTTTTTCTTTATGTTTACTTCAGGAAGGGGGAGAAGGAGGTTCTGCAGCAGCAGGGACAGTCAGAGATTCATGCTTTTAGTGCAAGTGATGGAGGAAGAGGGGAACAGGACTCTTATCTATTCATGTTGTCATGTATTTACTCTGGCACTACCACCCTAACCTGCCACTATTACCTAACCTGGCACTACCACCCTAACCTGCCACTATTACCTAACCTGGTACTACCACCCTAACCTGACACTACCACCCTAACCTGGCACTACCACCCTACCTGGCACTATCACTTAACATGGCACTACCACCTAACCTGGCACTGCCACTACCAACTAACCTGGCACTATTGTATATCACCTAAATTGGCACTACCACCTAACCTGGCACTATTGTATATCACCTAACCTGGCACTACCACCTAGCCTGCCACCACCACCTAACCTGGCACTACTGTATATCACCTAACCTGGCACTACCTCCTAACCTGGCACTATTGTATATCACCCTAACCTGGCTCTATATCACCCTAACCTGGCACTATATCACCCCAATCTGCCAGTATACTACCCTAACATCACTTGACGTCGACGTACAATGCGCTGCCTGTCCGCCTGGGGGGAGGGATGCCAGATATAGGATCTGCCCCAGGTGCCAATTTTGAAAACCATTTATCATTTTCCTTCCACTTCACGATTATGTGCCACTTTGTGTTGGTCTATCACACAAAATCGCAATAAAATACATTTACGTTTTTGGTTGTAACATGACAAAATGTGGAAAATTTCAAGGGGTGTGAATACTTTTTCAAGGCTGTGTGTGTGTGTGTGTGTGTGTGTGTGTGTGTGTGTGTGTGTGTATATATGTAGAAAGGCCAGTATGGTGGCCTGAATTTATGGGAGGAGCCCGAGGGGTATTTAACCAGCCCGCTCGCCTGTGGTATTTGTCGGTTTCCTGTGCGCGATACTATGTCACTAGGCCGACTATTCAAAACTCAGCGTCTGTGAGTTCTCGTGTTCGTGAGTTCCCGTATTCACAAAATTTCTGTGTTCAAGAGTTTCAAGGTCCTCGTTACTGATTCGTATTTTTGTACAACGCGTCTGGCTTGGCTGTCGCAGGTAGGGTTTCGGATGACGTTTTTATTTTCACGCATTGTTAGATATCATGTCACTAAACCGTGATATCAAACTTACGAATCACTCGCAAATTCACAACGTAATCGTAATGCATACTATTCGTACCGTCGTTATGTTAGTCATTTTGTTATTTGTACCCCACCGCGACGCAGACGTCGCTTCATTCAGTTTGCTTTATAAGACAAGTCGTTGTCATTCGCAAAATTCTCTATATCGACTCGTGTCAGTTCAATATTAATTCATTTCACATTTCAGAACATTTCTAAGCATTTCAAACCATTTCAAATCATTTAATTCATTTCAGTCACGTACCGCGCTACGATTCGAATCCAGTCGCATCTAAAGATGCACCGATTCGCTCCTGTGTGCCCCAGTTGCTTACGGCCTCATTTCAGTACATGCTCCAGAGTCAGATTCGTTGTCAGTCGCAGGTTACGGCTCACCGATTCGTATATATGTCATGGCCATCACTTCACTGTCATGTATCACGCTCCGATACGAATCCAGTCGCATTGAAAAACGCACCGATTCCTCTCGGCGTGCCCCAGGTATTTGCCACATTTCGGTACATACTCCAGAGTCCGATTCGTAGTCAGTCGCAACAGCGGCATGATCGATTCGTGCCTCTGTCATGGCAAATCAAAACCATTTCACTGCCACAGACCGCGCTCCGATTCGAATCCAGTTGCATCTGTGATGCACCGATTCGTTACGGTGTGCCCCAGTTGCTTGGCCTCATTTCAGTACATGCTCCAGAGTCCGGATCGTGGTTAGTCGCAGATGCCGGGCGACCGATCCGCATCTCTGTCATGGGAATTAATTACCATTCATTTCACTCCCACATATCGCTCCCCCGTTTCAAATCCAGTCGCATCCGAGATGCACCGATTCGTTATGTTGTGCCCCAGTTGTTTCGGCCTTATTCAATACCTGTACCAGAGCTCGGTTGACTGTCAGTCGCAGTCGCGGCACAATCGATTCACGCCTCTGTCAGGGCAAAACATTTCATTCATTTCATTGCTACGTACAGCTCTCCGGTTCGAATCCAGTAGCATCCAAGATTCGTTCCGGTGTGCACCATGTTCTCTGTTGCCTCATTTCAATACATGCTCCAGAGTCCGGTTTACTGTCAGTCGCAGCATGACCGAGCCAGACCTCTGTCATGGCAAGATGTTCGTGAGGTATCGATTCATCCCGGTAGGCCAAAACAGTCTTGGACTCGTTTCATGCCAGGTCCCACAGTTCGATACGTAGCTTGTCGCAGTCGCGGCATACCGATACGTGCCACCATTAAGGCATTCACATTTCACTCATTTCGCTCCATACACCTGTCGTTTAAATCACCATACAGTTTACTTCTTCAAGTTAGTTAAGCAAACCCTTCACGAGTTGTCACCTTTTCATTTTTCTCCAGGTCAGTCAAGTTCAGTAGGTCCACCCTGCACCAGGTTGGACGATATCCCCCCCAGGTAAAAAAAAAAAAAAACCCACAAAAAGAGCACAAGCTGGGTACGTATGCCTTTTTAGGGAAAAGAAGCAAACTTGAAATTCATGTCACCCCAACAGGTTCCAGTCAGCCAAAACACAACCCCAAGGACAGGATATCTTATCAAGATCAACCATGTCCCAGGCCGGCAGCGAAGACCTCACAGCCCCTCTGTCACCTTCTCCGGTCTTAGAGAGCGGCAGTGTGCAGTCCCTCAGGGGATGGACTATCCCCAAGTTGACGGCAGAACTAAGACGCACAGGCGTGCTCTTCTCTGCTACAGCTAGGAAAGGCGAGCTCTTCAAGCTCCTCTCCCCCCCACCAGCCGCAGCAGGGCGCAGCACCCAGCAGGCGTCCCTCCAGTCAATATCTTCTGCCATCTCACAACTCCACACCATGGTATCATCCCTGTCTACCTTAGTCACGGATGTACAAACCAGTGTGGCACTCCTGGAGGCTCGCCCGGCCACTGCCATTCCTGACCCGACCGCAATCCAGGTTTTGACACCCCTTCCTGCAGGTACCACAGGGTGGAGCCCCATTGTCTACCCCTCCCATTTGGTTCCAGCCAGCATCAGGAAGGACATCCTGGACCGCAGGGACATCAACCTTGCCTCTCTCCTCATTTCCGTCCATGATCTGGCGGAAAATAAGGCCTATACCTGGTGTGACATGTCGGTGGTCCTTAAAGCCAAAGACACCAGACTCAACCGGAAATTATCCGTCTCAGAATTTACATTGGCCTTTGGCATGCTGAAGGATGTCCTATGTTCAGCCACTCCCAGCAGGAGGGAAGAGCTGGACTTATACCTCCATACTGTAGTAGACCTGGGCTACAAGTATGGAGGATTTTCTTTCTACGATTATCATTGTTCTTTTTCCGCAAAGGCAGCAGCCAGACTCACACAATTTCAGACAACCACAAATTGGAGCCTCATGGACACAGAGCTGTTCTGTCGCCACTTTGCCGGCTTGTGCTCACCACTGTGCGCAATCTTCCAGTCTACCCACACCGCCACCTGGTGCGCCAATGCAACAATCAGACGCCGCTTCGAATTCCCCTCTAAAGGGGCAGCCATCTGCAACAATTATAATTACGGGTACTGCAACTTCAGTCAGTGCCGCCTGCTCCACATCTGCACCCTATGCCAGAGGGCGCATCCAAGGAACTTGTGCGAAGTCAAGCAACAGAAGAGGGCATGACTAAGCCGAGTCAACGTCCTGTGGCTAGGGCTCTACCTCACCTCACACCCCACTCCCTCCCTGGCCACCTACCTTATCCAGGGATTCACAGAAGGGTTTCACACCGGCCTCATTTCTCTGCCCCATACTACCTACGAATGCAGGAATCTCCGCTCAGCGCCCACTGACGAGCAGGCCATAGACCAGCTCTTACAGGCAGAAATAGACCTAGATTTCATTATAGGCCCCGTCACTCAGCCCCCTTTCAGTACTTGGAGAGTCAGCCCTATTGGGCTTGTCAAGGGCAAGTTCTCTAATAAATTACGTTGGGTGTACGACCTGTCTGCGCCTCATTCTTCCCACATTCCCAGTCTCAATTCCCTAATCCCCTCCGAAGAATTCTCACTAAAATATTCCTCCTTGGATATGGCAATCCAAGCGATCATCAAAGCAGGTACAGGCGCCTGGCTCTCCAAAGCCGACATCTCGGACGCCTTCAAGCTCCTGGCAGAGAAACCGAGGAAAACTGGAAGCCGCACACCGGTCTGATGATAAGTGCTTTTATTAATGAAAAGCTGGATCATAGAAGAACACAAAACACTACAGCAGAAGTGTAGAGGGCACAACTGACGCGTTTCGCACTCACGAGTGCTTACTCATAGCTCTGAGTAAGCACTCGTCGTGAGTGTGAAACGCGTCAGCTGTTCCCTGTACACTTCTGCTGTAGTGTTTTGTGTTCTTCTATGATCCAGCTTTTCAGTAATAAATGCACTTATCATCAGACCAGTGTACAGCTTCCAGTTTTCCTCGGTTTCTCTGCTTCGTCCTGCATCAGCCAGCACCTGGGACTCTTCCTTCTGAAGGATAAAATTACACTGGTTTTCATCTCCACTGGTTTGTGCCTGCCTGAGCGGTGGAACCCTTTTCTGCTTGGTTTGCATCTCTGGATTCATGCCTTCAAGCTCCTGCCTATGCACCCATCCCTTTGGTGCTGGCATGGCATTAAGTGGAAGTAGGCATCCTATTTTGCCACAAAATTGAATTTCGGTTCGAAGAGTAGCCCCTGGCTCTTCGACACATTCGCTCAGTCCCTCGCTTGGATACTTTTGCACAAAGCTCAGTGTCAAGAGGTCATCCATTACCTGGATGACTTCTTACTAATAGAACCACCCAGCATGCTCCCAGGAGACCTCGACAAACTGAGGGTCGTATTCGGAAATCTCAATGTTCCCATCGCTGAGCATAAAGTTGACGGTCCAGCACACAACATCACCTTTCTCAGAGTCAACTTAGATACCTGCACCATGCAGGCCAGCCTCCCCCTCGACAAACTAACCCACATTAGGGCGGTCCTCCGAGAATTCACCCACACTAGGGAGTGTACCAAAAAGCAGCTGCAATCTCTCCTGGAAATGCTTAATTTCGCCATGCGAATCATTCCACAGGGTCGCACCTTCGTGTCACGCCTGCTGATATTTATTCCACAAACACAAGACCCCGATCAGATCCTCAATCTAGATACCGCAGCAGTAGCGGACCTATCCATGTGGGAGGAATTCCTTTCCGCCTGGAATGGTATATCCCTATTCATACTTATGGTCTCATCCCTTTCACCCCAGGTGGTGACAGATGCTGCAGCTTCCACAGGCTTTGCGGCAATTTTTAGCCACCAATGGTTTTCAGGACCCTGGCCTTCACAGATACTGTTAATACCTGGCTTCACCCGAACATCCTCCCTCTTCAAGCTCTATCCGATAGTGGCAGCCGCACAGCTCTCGGGTCATCATTGGACAGGGCAAACTGTGGTCTTCACCACCGACAATCAGGCCACGGCAGATATTATCAACAAAGGCAGGTCCAAGTCCCTATCAGTCATGTCCTTCCTGCGCAGACTGGTACAACTGTCTTTATAACATCAGTTTAATATCCACTGTTCATTTATCCCAGGCAAGTACAACCTAGCAGCAGACGCACTATCACGTTTTAACTATACTTCCTTTTTCAAGTAGGTGCCCGGAGCCGATCCAGTTTCGGCCCCTATCCCCGTTTGGTCTCAGCTGACCCTGGACTAGTACAACAACTACAAGGAGCGACCCAGCTCATCAACTACTCACTGTCCCATAACACCCTCAAAGCCTACCAGACTGCTTGGAGTGCGTTCAATAAATTCCTGGCACCCTGCTCCGAGGAAACAGATGTCAAGCACATACTGGCCTTCATTTCATATTGCCATACTCAGCTGACCTTATCTCATAATACTCTTCGGCTATACCTAGCTGGTATACAACATTTCTTGAGTCTAGAAGACCCCACAAAGTCTTCTCTGTTTTCATCGCACGCTATCCGAGCCATCCTACGTGGCACCCAGAAACACCAACGGTTGCCAGTACCAAACGTTTACCCATAACGGGGGCCATCTCTAGGGGTATGTCGACCATCCTGAATACTTCTCCATTTGGTCTTCTCCCCAGTACGGTCCTACAAGCAGCCATATACTTGGCCTACTATGGGTTCTTGCGACCTGGCGAGTTCACCTGTAGCAACCCCGCAGGCCAAGTGCTATGCAGACGGAACTTGGTTTGCTACCAAGACCACTTCGTCCTCCACCTTGCGATCTCTAAAACCCAGCAGGCAGGCTCTGGAGTGGACATCCACCTTTACAAAACCAATAATAGCTGGTGTCCAGTCACCGTACTCAATCATCTTCTGTCACTTCTGCCTGAACAACCGGACTCCAGCCCCCTTCTACCATTTCCAGCCAAACCTTTAAGTGCCTGTCAGTTTGTGAAACACATAAGGATACTTCTCCGCAACCTTCACCTTAACCCCAGCCAGTACTCCGGCCACTCATTTCGTATTGGAGCGGCTTCGGCGGCATCCCGCCACGGGGTCCCAGACCATGTCATTAAATGACTAGGAAGGTGAAAGTCAGCATGCTTCGCCCGTTATATCCCTAATCCTCAAGTGGAGATGGCACAGGCATTTTCCAAATTAGCTCAATGAACAACTGAAAAACTAATAAAATACTATACCCCTACCTGAATGTTTTTGCCCCCTTATTTTGGTATACCGTCCATCAGACCAAGGCACACTTTCAGGTCCATTTCATGTGGTAAGTCCACATCTCCAGGTCCATTTCATATGGCAAGTCTTATGTTAACCATAAATGTTACCCATGTCCGTATCGGCCATAGGGCTTCAACCATAAGTAGAAAGGCCAGTATGGTGGCCTGAATTTATGGGAGGAGCCCGGGGGGTATTTAACCAGTGTGCTCGCCTGTGGTATTTGTCGGTTTCCTGTGCGCGATACCCACCCTCCCATCCCCCTTTTCAGGGCATTTCTCAATTATTCATTTCTCTTCACAGAATAATCTTTTCTAAATCTAGGGTATGCCCCCTTATTTTAGTATACCGTCCATCAGACCAAGGCACACTTTCAGGTCCATGTCATGTGGTAAGTCCACACCTCCAGGTCCATTTAATATGGTAAGTCTTATGTTAACTATAAATGTTACCCATGTCTGTATCGGCCATAGGGCTTCAACACTGTAAGTCACACTGTAAGTCACATGAAAGTCACACCTGCATGATACAGATGCAATTTGGGTGCGACTTGTGAATGTTGGCAAAAAAAACAAATTAAAGAAAAAAAGAAAAAAAGGCATGGGGTCCCCACCAAAATCCATACCAGACCCTTATCTGAGCATGCAGCCAGGCAGGTCAGGAAAGGGGTGGGGACGAGCTAGGACCCCCCCCCTCCTAAACCATACTAGGCCACATGCCCACAACATGAGGGGGTGCTTTTGTGCAGGGGGCTCTGCTCCCCCTACCTCAAAGATCCTTGTCCCCATCTTGATGCAGCACGTTGGCAAAGACCATACAGCAGTTAAACAGGTTCCACTCAGAACCATGGTCGACCAAAGAAGTTGAGTGCATGTGCTCAGCATCATATCCAGAGATTGTCTTTAAGAAATAGACGTATGAGTGCTGCCAGCATTGCTGCAGAGGTTGAAGGGGTGGGGGTCAGCCTGTCAGTACTCAGACCATACACCGCACACTGCATCAAATTGGTCTGCATGGCTGTCAACCCAGAAGGAAAAGATGATGCTTTTCTAAAGATGATGCATAAGCAAGCCTGCAAACAGTTTGCTGAAGACAAGCAGACTAGGGACATGGATTACTGGAACCATGTCCTGTGGTCTGATGACACCAAGATAAACTTATTTGGTTCAGATGGTGTCAAGCGTGTGTGGCGGAAACCAGGTGAGGAGTACAAAGACAGGTGTGTCTTGCCTACATTCAAGCATGGTGGTGGGAGTGTCATGGTCTGGGGCTGCATGAGTGCTGCTGGCACTGGGGAGCTACAGTTCATTGAGGGAACCATGAATGCCAACGACCCCAAACACACCTCCAAGACGACCACTGCCTTGCTAAAGAAGCTGAGGGAAAAGGTGATGGACTGGCCAAGTATGTCTCCAGACCTAAACCCTATTGAGCATCTGTGGGGCATCCTCAACCGGAAGGTCTCCAACATCCACCAGCTCCGTGATCTCATCATGGAGGAGTGGAAGAGGACTCCAGTGGCAACCTGTGAAGCTCTGGTGAACTCCATGCCCAAGAGGGTTAAGGCAGTGTTGGAAAATAATGGTGGCCACACAAAATATTGACACTTTGGGCCCAATTTTGACATTTTCACTCAGGGGTGTACTCACTTTAGTTGCCAGCGGTTTAGACATTAATGGCTGTGTATTGAGCTTTTTTGAAGGGACAGCAAATTTACACTGTTATACAAGCTGTACACTCACTACTTTACATTGTAGCAAAGTGTAATTTGTCACATGAAAAGATATAATGAAATATTTACAAAAATGTGAGGGGTGTACTCACTTTTGTGAGATACTGTATATACACACACACACAACTGGTAAATTGAGTATTGAACACGTCACCATTTTTCTAGGTAAATATATTTCTAAAGGTGCTATTGACAAGAAATTTTCACCACATGTTGGTAACAACCCATGCAATCCATACATACAAGTAAACCAAAACAAGTAAGTTCAGAAATTAAGTTATGTGTAATACAATGGAATGATACAGGGAAAAAGTATTGAACACATGAAGAAAAGGAGGTGCAAAAATGCATGGAAAGCCTAGACACCAGCTGAAATCTATTAGTAATTAGAAAGCAATCCTGCCCCTTATCGGTGCAAATTAATATCAACTGGTTCAGTCTCAACTGATGGCCTATAAAAAGGTGTCTCATTACCAAGGTGTCACACAAGAAACATCTCATGATGGGTAAAAGCAAAGCGCTCTCTCAAGACCTTTGCAACCTTATTGTTGTAAAACATACTGATGGTATTGGTTACAGAAGGATTTCTAAACTTCTGAATGTACCAGTGAGCACTGTTGGAGCCATAATCTGGAAGTGGAAAAAACATAATTTCACCATAAACCCGCCACTGCCAGGTGCTCCTTTTAAGATTTCTGACAGAGGAGTGAAAAGAATTATCAGAAGAGTTGAGTTGTCCAAGAGCCAAGGACCACTTGTGGAGAGCTTCAGAAAGGCCTGGAATTAGCAGGTACAATTATTTCAAAGAAAACAATAAGTAATGCACTCAACCGCCATGGCCTGTATGCATGCTCATCACTCAAGACTCCATTGCTGAAAAAAAAGCATGTTGAAGCCAGTTTAAAGTTTGCTGCACAGCATTTAGGCAAGCCTGTGAAATACTGGGAGAAAATAGTCTGGTCAGATGAGGCCAAAATTTAACTCTTTGGATGCTATAATAAACACCATATATGGTGGTCAAATGGCACTGCATATCACCCCAAAAACACCCCAATACCAACAGTGAGGTTTGATGATGGGAACATCATGGTGTGGGGCTGTTTTTCAGCATACAGTACTAACAAACTTCATATAATTGAAGGAAGGATGAATGGAAAAATGTACCAAGACATTCTTAATAAAAATCTGCTGCCAACTAACAGGATGATAAAAATGAAACAAGGGTGGACGTTTCAAGACAATGATCCAAACACAAAGCCAAGGAAACCCTCAATTGGTTTCAAAGAAAGAAAATAAAGCTACTAGATTCGCCCAGCCAATCACCTGACTTGAATCCAAAAGAAAATCTATGGAAAGAACTAAAGATCAGAGTTCATAGAAGGGGCCCATGGAACCTTCAAGATTTGAAGACTGAGTGGAAGAATGGGCCAAAATCACACCTGAGCAATGCACGTGACTAGTTTATACATATAGTAGGTGTCTTGAAGATGTCATTACCAACAAAGGATTCTGGACGAAGTATTAAATACATTTCAGTTAGCGTGTTCAATACTTTTTCCCTGTGTCATTCTATTTTATTACACATAACTTAATTTCTAAACGTATTTGTTTTGGTTTCTTTGTATGTATAGATTGTATGGGTTTTTACCGACATGTGATGAAAATTTCATGTCACTAGCACCTTTAGAAATATATTTATCTAGAAAAATGGTGACATGTTTAATACTTATTTTACCTGCTGTATACACACACACACACACACACACACACGCATACACAGTATATGCTTTTACCTATAAATAATAGCAGTTAAAACACCAGTTTTAAAACATGTAAATCGAATAGAAAATGTAAAAAAAATCAAATTTCTTCATAAATTTAGGACAAAATTTATTTTGCTACATGCCTTTGGTAAAAAAAAAAATCCCAATAAGTGTATATTGATTGGTTTGTGTGAAAGTTATAGTCTACAAACTATGGTATATATACTGGAATTTAAAAACAGAAAAATGTATACTAGTAATGACAGTGATCAGCGACTGATAGTGGGACTTTGATAGTGCGGCAAACACTAACTGAGACTGGGTAGGAACCGACTAACTGACATCACTAGTGACATTAATGCACTGATCAGTGATAATACGTTACACTGTCACTGTACTAATGACGCTGTGAAGACTTTAACATGTCAGAGTAATCAAGGGGTTAAGTGTGTGCCTAACATGTTAATTTGTGTATTATGTGTTGGTTTTTACTAAGAATCTCTTTGTTCCTTCTTCCTGCTTTGCAGGAAGAAGAAACAAAGAGATTGTTCACTCTGTACAGACCACTGTGTGGTTTGTCAATTCCAAAATTGATTAATTATTTTCCTCAAAATTCCGCAAACAATACCCCATAATGACAACGTGAAAGACGTTTGTTTGAAATCTTTGCAAATTTATTAAAAATAAAAAACAAAAAAAAAATTACATAAACAAGTATTCACAGCCTTTGCTCAATGCTTTGTTGAAGCACCTTTGGCACCAATGACAGCCTCACGTCTTTTTGAGGATGATGTTACAAGCTTGACACACCTATTTTTGGGCAGTTTCTTCCATTCTTCTTTGCAGGACCTCTCAAGCTCCATCGAGTTGGATGGGAAGCATCAGGTTCAGGTCTGGGTCCTGGCTGGGATACTCAAGGACATTCACAGAGTTGTGCTGTTGGAAGATGAACCATCGCCCCAGTCTGAGGTCCAGAGCACTCTGGAGCAGGTTTTCATCAAGGATGTCTCTGTACATTGTTGCATTCATCATTCCCTCAATCCTGACTAGTCTCCCAGTCCCTGCCACTAAAAAACATCCCCACTTTAAGATGCTGCCACCACCATGCTTCACTGTAGGGATGGTATTGGCCAGGTGATGAGCAGTGCCTGGTTTCCTCCAGACATGACACTTGCCATTCAGGCCAAAGAGTTCAATCTTTGTTACACCAGACCAGAGAATTTTGTTTCTCATGGTCTGAGAGTCCTTCAGGTGCCTTTTTGCAAACTCCAGGCAGGCTGTCATGTGCCTTTTAATGAGGAGTGGCTTCTGTCTGGTCACTCTACCATACAGGCCTGATTAGTGGAGTGCTGCAGAGATGGTTGTTCTTCTGGAAGGTTCTCCTCTCTCCACAGAGAAACGCTGGATCTCTGTCAGAAAAATGAAACAAGATCCCCAGGTGACGGACTTTTAAGGCACAAAATGGTAAAAAGGTATATTCTAATATGAAAAGTATTTATTGAAATGTGAAAAATATACAACATTTAATAAAAAAAACATGTTGAGAATAAACATTCCAGTGTTGTCATACAAATCAGAATACATATAAAGGACTAGTGTTTCCTGTACCCAACGCGTTTCGGAGTGAAAATGTAATCCTCCTTCTTCAGGGATATAGTTTAAACAAGAAACTCAGTATTAGGAGACTGGGAGTCACAATTGTTTTAAAACATGGAGGTGCCAAGAGGAGTTGTTTCCAAATTGCTTGAGCCACAGAGTTCAATATGCAGGCATACCTCAAGAACAGGAGAATGCCTGGCCCGTATGTGCTGGTCCAGCTCCCCCACGCCCAAACAACACCAACCCGGGGGAGGGGAAGCCAGAGGACCCACTGGGGCCGAAAAGCATCAAAGAACCCTGCACAGTGGTGCGTGGAAAAGACTTGGCTGCATTGCTATTTGTGTGGTAAGAAAAACGCAACAAGAGGAGAGGCTGTCTGTGAATGCCACAGCTGTGGGAATAATGTGACTGATCGCTCCAGCACCCAGCCCAGGACTGAGAGCTCTGTCAAACATAAACTCAGTTAGATCCAAAGCAAATGCCCTTTGCAGGCAGGGGCCTCGGGCCCTTTGATAGTGTTAGCTGTCCTATTCCTGTGGCTACTGATCCCAGTACCGCCTCTTCAGGCACTGCCAGCCCCCTGGCTGCAGCTGCCCCTTTCGCTAGCCCTCCTGGCCACTTCTCCACAGCCCTCCCAGACTGACTCTGCATCCATCCCAGACTGCTTGCACCCAGTCCTCTCAGGCATGTCTCTCAGTCTTCTGACTGTAACACTCACCAGCCCTCTTGGCTGTCTTTCTGCCTGGAGATTTGCCTGGCGGTGTTCTCCTGCTGTCCTTTCCTTGCTCCTGTGCCTCCTGGTCAGGATCCCTCCGTGTGTCATGAGAAAGGGTCCCCTCCGCACCTCAGCCCAGGCCTGAGTTCACCCCCCCGACTAGGGGCTACCCTCAAAGGCCTCCGACAGCCTTAGTCCTCATGCACACGGACGTTTTTACAGCTGCTTTTTTGAGCTTTTTTTGCAGCTTAAAAAGGCCTGTCTATGTTAGTCTATGGCTTCATGCCCACCTAGGCGTTTTTGAGCTGCAAGTGGCATAGGCGTTTTTAAGCTGTAAAAAAAACCCAGGACCAGTGGGTTCTGAGAGATGTTTTTCAGCTGTAAAAACGCTCTAACGCTGAAAAACGCTGAAAAACGCTGAAAAACGCTCAAAAACGTCATTCACCAACGTTTTTTAGCGTTTTTGATCCATTGAAAAAAAAAAAAAAAAAAATTTGAAAAAAAAAAAAAACGCTCAAAAACGCTAACGCGGAAAAGCGCTCAAAAACGCTCAAAAACGCTAAAAAACGCTATTACAAAAACGCTGAAAAAAGCTGAAAAAAGTCACTGCTAAAATACTGGCGTTTTCATAACGTTTTTTTAACAGCCTGTGTGCATGAGGGCTAACACTCCATCTCCATCTTACACCCAAACTCCACACTGTCCCAGCTGTGCTGACCCTGACTATTTAAGGGGGCCTGCCCCCTGCCAACCCATCTGTTGGAGATTGGTCAGGGCCCTCGGAACACTCCGGGCAGCTCCTCCTCCCCTCCACTCCCATCCTTCTAGAACATTCTGCATGTTTCTAAAAGTAGGAGGGGGTCTTAGAGATGCTGCCTGTGAGTCATACCAGTCCTCCCTGAGTCACTCAACCCTGACCCAGAAAAACACACAGGCTTGGCTGCCAGCCAAGCCTGAATTTACCTACACTAACAAAAATCCTAACACTAGCACTCCAGCAACGCTAGGGGATGCTACATTGAAATGATCATTTATGTTGCCTGGTAATAAAGACACTAAATCAAACTGGTATGTGGAGCCAATACCTTCCATATTCTGACTCATTGGTGTTGATTTACAAAGGGCAAGTAAACTGTGCACTCTGCAAGTGCAGTTGTTCCAGAGCATTGTAAATGAGAAGAAGCTCTGCTGACTTCCATCATCCAATCATGTGCAAGCAAAAATGCTGTTTTTTTAATTTTCCTTGGACATGATTGGGTATTCTTTACAAAGTGTGGCTTTACCTCACTTACTAAGCTCTCAAGCAACTGCACTTTGCAAAGTCCACACCTATTTGCCTTTAAATCAACCCCCTTGTCTGCAGTTGCAGTGCAGATGCAGGCAGAGTGAATGTAAATATAGCAAATTTTGACTGGCTTAAGTCTGTGAACTTTCAAAGCAAAAGAAGAATAAGAAAAGGCAGAAGTAAAATGTTTGCAAAGTTGCTTGGTGGTTTTGAATATGTCAAAAACTTGGGGGAGATTTACTAAAGCTGGAGTATGCAAAATCTGGTGCAGTTCTGCATAGAAACCAATCAGCTTCCAGGTTTTATCATCAAAGCTTAGTTGAACAAGCTGAAGTTAGAAACCGATTGGCTACCATGCATAGCTGCAACAGATTCTGTGTGCACCAGTTTTAGTAAATCTCCTCCAACGCATTTTAAAAGTTCAGATAAAGTAGAAATATGCCCTCCCATTAAAGAAAATGTGATGCAGCACGTAATTATCCTCTTCACGTCGGCCGAATGCATACATGTGGCCTCTCAGTGTGTCGGCTTTATTACCGAGTGGCCACAGATATGTGTACCTGAATGTAAATAGAGCTGTGCCAAGAGCGCGGGCCCTGCACGCTCCTGGCATAGTTAGGCTCCATGCACGTTGAAGCTCATAGACGGCCGTTTTTGGGAGTTTGGCGTTTTTATTAACAGCCCATAAACTCCCCTCTAGGTTATCCTAGGTGTCCATGCACACATGGATGTTTTTGGATTCTTATCAGCAGTGGAGTTTATGAGCTATAAAGAAATGGGGGAACTAATGCGCAAAACCAAACTGTATAGAATAGAATATATAAGGATGGGAGAAGCTGCCAACATATAGAAGTGTTATAGTGTTATAGAAGTACACAGATAAAATATACGAATAAGTGAAGTCTGTGGCGCTAACTAAAGTGCAGAAATTGATCAATATATATAGATAGTAAATAGAACCGCTCACACACCTAACAAGTAAGCATGTAGAAAAGAATAGGCAAGTGCAAGTGAAAATAAAAATAACAAATATTCTCTACTCTTCTCTAGATCACTGGTAAAGTGCACCACGGATTCCAAACAGCAATCTAAAATAACATCCGGTGTGTATATAAAGTGCATCAAGTGAAAAAATATATGACAATCCTAGTCTAATGATATAATGACATAAAAAACTTGACACACAAACATTTCTGAATAAATCCACTGTTCTCCTGGAGTATAAAAGGTGTAATTCAAAAAACAAAGTCCAACAAGTGATAAACACAAATGTGAATAAGTTCACATATATATGTTCATGAATTAAATCTTATCGTAATGAAACCCTTTGATAAAGTCACGTGTTCAGTGACGATACGCGTCAGGGAAGAGCCAGGTGTCGTCACTTCCGGTCACGGCCGAGACCGGAAGTACTCTGCTGTTTGCTGGATTATCGTATTTTAAACTCTAAGTTACTCTTTGTTTTAATAAAACTCTTTTGGGAAATACTACATGATGGAACCACCCTCTTTTATTTCATGTCCTCACCGCATCGGTTAAGCCTGGAGTCACCCCCGAAAATCCGCTATTGTTGGGACAATCAGGACAATCGTTGGAAATCGATGGCTGTGCTAGGATCTGCTGTTTTCCATACTGAAGGCTTGACTCGACCCGTAGCGACGTAGGGATCTCCATCTGAGGTGAGAGGCTGGGGGAATCGTGTGGCGCACCACGGATATTATATATGTGATTGGAGGAATTTGACATCGATCGAAAGTTGTTTTGCACAATTTTTTTTTTTTTGCACACGGATTTAATTCATGAACTTATATATGTGAACTTATTCATATTAGTGTTTATCACTTGTTGGACTTTGTTTTTTGAATTACACCTTTTACACTCCAGGAGAACAGTGGATTTATTCAGAAATGTTTATGTTTCACATTTTTTTTATGTCATTATATCATTAGGCTAGGATTGTCATATATTTTTTCACTTGATGCACTTTATATACACACCGGATGTTATTTTAGATTGCTGTTTGGAATCTGTGGCATTGGTGCACTTTACCAGTGATCTAGAGAAGAGTAGAGAAGATTTGTTATTTTTATTTTCACTTGCACTTGCCTATTCTGTTCTACACGCTTACTTGTTAGGTGTGTGAGCAGTTCTATTTAGTATCTATATACATATTGATTCATTTCTGCACTTTAGTTAGCGCCACATACTCCACTTATTCAAAGTTTATGGGCTGTTTTCTGAACGCCATAAAATCGCGTTCAGGAGTCGTTTTTCTGACCACAAAAAACGCTGATAAACATCGCTCAAAAACATGGCTCACCAGTGTTTTCTAACGTCTTTAATCCATAGAAAAGAAGAAAAAAAAATGCTAAAAAACGCTAATGTAGAAAAACTCTAATAAACGCTATTGCAAAAACGTTGAAAAACATTGAAAGACTCACTGCAAAGCTACTGGCGTTTTTATAGCGTTATTTTAACGTCCAGTGTGCATGGAGCCTTACCGGCGGCTAACAGAAAGCTCCCGATCTCTATTTGTGATCAGGAACTTTCTGATCATGTGACTGCTGTAACAACCAATCACAGAGATCAGATGATCAGAAACCCCACCCCGTCTCCTGGCATCAGAAACCTCTTAAAGGGCCACAATGTGCTGGTGTTAAAAGAGAAGTTCAGCCTGAGCTTGTTTGGCTGGGCTTCTCCTACGGGTCACAGAAGTGCAAATCGTCAGGTGCCTGGACTGATAGGCGTCTCAGCCTCTCAGCGAGCCTCTGAGATGGCCGCTCCCCGCCCCTCCACAGCTGATCACTCCAATGAGCGTAGAGGAGCAGAGCAGGAGAGACATTGACTGACAGGCAGCAGCTCTCCTCTCAGGGAAGTGAGAGAACCGAGCCATCCACGATGTTCGATCGCTCAGTTCTCAGTGAAGAAGCAGGGGGGGGGGGGACAGATGCAGCATCGGACTGCTGCTGCATCCACTTAGGTAAGTATCCCTTTCATGACTAAGCCTATTTTTGACATTCGGTGTCTACAAGTTAAAAACATTATATATATATATATATATATATATATAATTTTTTTTAGCAGCGAATCTAGAGAATAAATCGGCGATTGTTGCAATATTTTATGTCACACGGTATTTGTGCAGCGGTGTTTAAAGCACAACTTTTTGGGAAAACAGACACTTTCATGAATTTAAAAAAAAACAAACAGTAAAGTTAGTCCAATTTTTTTGTATAATGTGAAAGATGATGTTACGGCGAGTAAATAGATACCAAACATGTCACGCTTTATAACTGCACACACTCGTGGAATGGCGACAAACGACGGTACCTAAAAATCTCCATTGGCAACGCTTTAAATTTTTTTTACGGTTACCAGGTTAGAGTTACAGAAGAGGTCTAGTGCTAGAATTATTGCTCTCGCTCTGACGATTGCGGCAATATCTTACATGTGTGATTTGAACACCGTTTACATATGCGGGCGAGACTTCCGTATGCTTTTTGTTTGCTGCGGGAGCTCGCAGCGATGGGGGTGCTTTAAAAAAATAGTTTTTCTTATTTATTTTAATATTAATAAATAGTGTTTAAAAAAAAACAAAAACATTTTTGATCACTTTTATTGCTGTCACAAGGGATGTAAACATCCCTTGTGACAGTAATAGGTGGTGACAGGTGCTCTTTTTTTTTTTAAACCGACGCCATTGGCAGTCGAGTAAACAGGAAGTGACGTCATGACGTCACTTCCGTGTTTACAATTAGGAGACTGGAACAATGCCGCTTACGGCTTTGATTCAGTCTGTCCCTAGCTGCTGGAGGCAGCGGATTGTTGATCGGGCCTCACGGTGGAACGGGAGGCCCGGTAAGAGCGGCGGGAGGAGGGGGGGACGTCCTCTCCCGCTCCTCCAGTATAACAGCCGAGCGTCTTTTAGCCGATTGCCGACTCTAAAAACATACTGCAGCTGCGGGCATCATCCCGGTATAACCCCCAAAAGCCGAGTACGCACATCTGCATATGCTCGGCGGGAAGGGATTAAATATGGGATAAAAAAAATCCCATACTTCTCTTTTAAGAGGTTATTATGGCATGCACCTGCAGTTTTCTCATAGTCCTCCATTAAAATCTCATAAATACCTCTTCATCCTGCCAGTGGATTCCACCTGATGTACCTTGCTGTGATGGTATGGCAACACTGCTGCACTACTCCTGAATTTAGAGCAGAGTTGTCACTCTCATGGAGGTGATGTGCCAGTTTGAAAACCACAAGTCTGTAGCTTCTTAACCAACACCTGGCCATACCTAGTCCTGCCCACTGCTTTTTGGATTGACAGCAATGCCTCTTTTGCTGAAATCCTTCCACTGGGAGCTGCAGTGTCTGGGATGGGGAGCTTGTGAGACACAAATGAAGGAGGATTTGGCTCCGTCAGGAAAGCTAAAGAAATAGTTTTACTTTCTGCATCACAAAGTAACTGGATTTGGTACTTGATTAGACTGTCATACAGAATCCTTTAGTTGAGTCTATTGATTCATGTGTTTGTGCTGCCCCATTATGTCTTTGTTTTGTTCATTTCTGAAGGAAGTGCTACCCACACAGTATACATTCATTAGTGTGTCTTTCTCTATATAGAAATGTAATAACGTTCATAGAGGAATTTGATAACCATACAAAATTACGTAATTATAAGGCTTTGAAAGTGAAGGCACTTAGGGCATTTAACAGCCAAAGCAATAACATCCCAGGTGCTTGTAAGTAAAGCCTAAATAAGCGGAGACCAATTCTGACAGTAGCAACTAGACAGTGGATTCTACTCACGCCAAGCATTTTATTTCATAAAGAAATAAATGGCATTACTAAGAGCTATAAGTGAAATGCGTTAGAGGCCTTGTGGTTTTTACCTGTAAGCTGTTATCTTTGTAAAATGAAATCCTCAGAGTGAGCAGATAATATACCTATAAAGATGACCTGTTGCTAGTTACTGTAAAGGGTACTTACAGGTGGAAGTAGTTTCCAGTGCACAGCTACTTTTTGTGAAGACCACTAACTACGTGTTCCTATAGTCCTGAGAAGAAAATACACAATAGACTCAAATAGATGTAGGTTGACATGGCTTAGGATTATACTGTATTAATGTGTATACATTTTATTACCATTCAAAATAAAGTCTCCAGATGTGCATAGACCATGCAGCAAACATGGTGCATCTGAAAACAGCCATCTCAGGGATTGATATTTATTATTACTATACAGGATTTATATAGCGGCAACAATTTACGTAGGGCTTTACAACTTGAGGGTAGACAGTACAAATACAATACACTTTAATAGAGTAGGAATCAGAGGGCCCTGCTCCTTAGAGCTTACAATCTAATACCTCGTACACACAATCGGACTTTACGCCAACAAAACTGTGGATTTTTTTCCGAAGGATGTTGGCTCAAACTTGTCTTGCATACACATGGTCACACAAATGTTTGGCCCAAAATTCTGAACATACAACACGTACGACGAGCCGAGAAAAAGGAAGTACAATAGACAGTGCGGCTCCTTCTGCTTGAGTCAGTGCATTACGATCGGACTTTCCGATAACAAGTTTTGTTGGCGGAAAATTTGAGAACCTGCTCTCAAACATTTGCGTGCGGAAATTCCGACAGCAAATGTTCGATGGAGCATACACACGGTCGGACGTTCCGACAACAAGCTCACATCGAACATTACCCGTCGGAAAGTCCGACCGTGTGTACGCGGCATTAGAGGGAAGGTCAAGAGATACAAAAGGTAATAACTGTGGGCGATGTGCTAATTGGTAAGATAAATGTACAGTTGTTAGATGGGGGGCCAGATAGGAAAAATTAAAGCAAAAGCAGAAAAAATGCCCACTGGAACCAAGCCAATTCCCTTTTATATGTGAAATGTTAAACCTGATATGAGGCTATGGCCATAAACTAATCCCTTCTCATAACCCCTTCAGTAAAATCTTACTCTAAGTCAGAAGAACTCCAGACCACAGTGGGTACAACGAGGGAAACCTTGCACAAGGAATAATGAAATTCCCAAATATTTAAAATAAAAGTTTTGTGTATAGGTGAACCTATGGCTAAGTACATATTGCCCTGGAGGTAGACATGCATCCGTGTAATCATAGGATAATTGTATCTTGAGCACAGCTGCAATTTCCACTGCCCCTGGGCCACACAAGTTTCTGAAAAGAAGTTCGTCCCTTAGAAGGGGTATTTACATACTCCCATGATACATCCTCTCATGGTCTCTAACATGGAGTAAATAAGGTATTTAGCATTACAGCTCATCAGTACTGAACACCAGGCCAACATCTGATGTCAAAGCTCCCCAAATGAACTGTTTCGAGAAAACCGGTAGCTGTGGTTAAAAAGAGTTCCCCACTACTCACAGAGCAATGTATGCTAAAGGCAGTGGCAAAACTAATGAGGGCACACATTATGAATGTTTTTCCATGCTCAACCCCATGTCCACCAACAACCAACCAGGGATAACAGAACACAACGTCTCAAGGGAGCTTACCAAACCTCTTAGCAATGAATAATACCTACAATTAAAGAAAATAGGCTCATATTACTAAGACGGATGAGCTATTTTAACATCACTGCTTTTTAATCTTTTTAATAATTTTTGCTTAAACATTTTCAATTTACAAATAAACGTGGCTAAAGATGTGCAATCTTTAGTTTTATCACATGAAACGAGCAAGTTTCTGTTGAAATCCTTACCTCCTTATAAATATTTTATCACATTATTTTTTAAGCCACCTCAAGAAGCTTCTTTTTGCCATTTGTCTCTATAGAAACTTATTGACACTCCCAGACATCAGCAGCCTTAAAAGAGAAGTATACTCACCTAGGTGAATGCAGCATTGATCCGATGCTGCATCTGTCCCCCTTCTGCAGTGAGAACTGAGCGATCAAACACAGTTGATCTTTCAGTTTTCAATGTTCAGTTGAGCACAGAGCTATATTGCAGAAAACACAATTGTATAAGACAAGGTGCGCCAGACTAAGTGCAGTATTTAAGGATGCATTTAATATAATATGACAAACAGCCAAAAGGCTACTCACAAAAGGATGAAGTAATCAGGCATGTAAATAAAATAAGGTCCGGGGGTCACTGGACGGTCCGTGGGGGGATGAGCTGTGTCCCAGAGGAGATGACAGGCCGCTGGCAGGCCGCAGGAGAAAGGAGCAGCAATGAAAGCAGCCCTGCAAGTGGTGTAGTTCCAGCAGCGTGTAATTCCAGCAGCGTCCAGAAAGCCGAAAGTTCTGATAGAACTGAAGAAACAGTGGATGCTGTGAAACGCGTCTTCTGATTGGCTGCCACGACACTTCTGGTCTACGGAGCTTGCGTTCCACGCTGAGGCGCACTTCCGGTTCTGGCTTTCAGCTTTCCGGACGCTGCTGGAAATACAAAAACTTCATCCTTTTGTGAGTAGCCTTTTGGCTGTTTGTCATATTATATTAAATGCATCCTTAAATACTGCACTTAGTCTGGCGCACCTTGTCTTTTTCCATTGTGTTTTCCAGAGTTGTGCTTCTCCTCTCATGGTTGCTGCCGACGGTGTATACCCATATTGACTATTATCATATTCATATTGACTATCATCATCTTCCCCTACCCTGTATATAACATTGGACCATTTCTTTTACTCCCCTTCTTTTACCATTTTACAACTTTGACTTTGCTTTGTTGGTACATGCGCCATCTCACCCCCCTTTTTTTTCTCACAGAGCTATATTGCAGCTTACCAATCCTTAGATGTGGTGGCTGCATTAGTTTTCTTTTCTTTGACTTTATTCCCTCTGTTGTCACCTGGTGTTCTGGACTCCTATATTACTGAGACACAAATCTGAAGGAATGAGCACAGGAGGAACAGCAGCATTGTCAGTCTGGGGGAGGGTAGTAATAAATCTATTAACAGCTTTAGACACTAACAAATTGAAGCCAACTAATTGAACAAACTCTAGTTCACACTTTATAATCTGTTATAGCAGTTATTTTTTATTTGATTTATTTTTTCTTTTGGAATAAAGGTTTTACTAAAGGCTGATCATTTTAATCATCCCTGTCAGTGTTAATTCATTTGTCTCATCCATATAAACTGATACATTCTGCTGGAGAGCTTGAGCTTGTGGAAAAACAACAGACTTGCTGGTTGGCTCACCAGATAAAAATAGAAGAAAGCCTAAAAAATCAAACGAATACAGCCCTCAAATCTAAGAATAGGTAAGCTACACTATAATAAACGTTTGCTTTTGGGTTTACTACTGCTTTCATTAAAATACTAGTTGCCTGACTTTTGTGATAATCCAAAGGCTTCAATGCTTTCCAAGTCAGTGTCACTGACTCAGAACAGACAATTCAGAAGATCCAACTTTACTTTGACTTCAACATTTGTATTACATGATATAAAAATGATTGGCTTAACATGTACCACATCCATAAATATCACCACCTCAAAAATCCATATATGTTAGACTTTACTGGTACTGGGGAGGACAGACACATAAATACAGTGGTACCTTGGATAACAAGCATAATTTGTTCCAGAAGAATGCTTGTAATCCAAAGCACTCATATATCAAAGCGAGTTTCCCCATAGGAGTCAATGGAAACTCAGATAATTCATTCCACATTGACTGCTATCGTATGCAGGACTGCATGTGGCCAGAGGTGGGGGGGGGCGCCGGAGACACTCTGAAACACTTGGAGACCGATCAGAGCCGCTCGGATGCATTCGGAGACACTCAGGAAAGGAGTGCCTCCGAGCGGCTCTGAACGTCTCTGAGTGTCACCGGCGCCCCCTGCACCTCTGGCCAAGTGCGGTAGTGCACACCCCATTGGCTTGAATCCTGCTCATCTTGCAAGACAACATCCGCAAAACGAGTCAAGATTATTCAAAAATAATAGCTCGTAGTATTGCAAAAGGCTCGTAAACCATGTTACTCACAATCTAAGGTATTACTGTATATCATAATAGAAAATGTATTCAAAAGTTAAAATCACTCTTAAAATAATATTGGAAATAATTTCTTTCAAAAAATGTTTAATTTTTAAACACCACTTATCATGCCACCCTGCCTCTGTAAAATTGCAGGCCAAGTTTCCACAGGAGCCTATCACACCAATTACTGCCTGGATTCCTGTACACAGGGGAATTGAACCTGTCACCCTTTACATTAAGGGAACCTTTACTGACAGGAATATACAAGTTGCCATTATTGACCTCTCCTAGAAATGCTTGTTTCCTTGCTGTCATGCTGATGCAGTGGTGTTTTCAATTTCTGACCCTGCAACTTTACCATTTTCTTCTTAGTACATTGCCAGATATAAAAGTAAAAGCCATTTCCGCACATATGTGCAATTGCACACTGGTCCTGCAATCATAAAAGCCCCTTGCCCAGTGCCCAAGCCACAATTTGTTATTAAAGATGGCAGCCAGCCCCCTATAAATCCTTGTAATGGAGTATAAAAGTTCTTAAAATTGTCACCAGCAACAATTTATTGTAGTGGTGATGTCAGTGAGTCTATGCACCAAGTTCACACCTCACATCCCTTACTCCTTCTACAGCTTTACTTTACAGGATGAATCTCCTCCATAGGGGGTCCTGATCACCAACCTGAAATACTCAAGACAGGTATTTTGCTTGTTGCAGACCTCTTCCAACATCCCTAGTCTTAGACCTGACACTAAAGCCTGGTACACACTGCTAGTTTTTTTTTCGTTCAACCTAGTGGGCTGAACGAAAAAAAAAACCTGACAGCTCAGGTCGGAGCCACTGCACTAACAATCCAATGTTAGTACAGCGATCTCCCCTACTGTTCTATTGTGTTCTGACAGGGGGACGGCCTCCCCGCCAGAGATCCCGTGACGTCACCCAGAGACCCCGCTCCTTGTGACGTCACCGGATGGCAATGCCCCATGGCTGTATAAGAACTGGCAGACAGCAAAGCTGACACAACAGCGGAAGCCAGTGTTTGAGGAGGACCGTTTTTTTTTTTTCATTTTTAGAGGCTCGGCGGCGACGGAGGAAAAAGACATTGGCAGAGGGAGAAAACATCACTGGAGGGACATCAGCAGGGGGAGAAGACGGGAGGAAGAAGACATCACCAGAGGGACATTACCAGAGGAACATCACCAGAGGAACATCACCAGAGGAACATCAGCGGAGGGAGAACACTGGAACAAGAGGACATCGGTGTTGAAACTGGAGAAAAAAGACACGTTGGAGCTACAGAGGGGGGCATTATTCATTCTTAATAAAGGACTTGTTAACTTGTTAAAAACCATCTCTTTTTTGTAACACTACACTGCTTTTTTTGGGGTGAATGGGCAGGGATAAAATGTACCGCATACTCATTCACATGGGGGGGGGGGGGGCCGGGACGGGATCCCTTTACTTAAAGGGGGCTTTCAGATTCCGATAAACCCCCTGCCCGCATACCCCACAACCACCGCCAAGGGTTGTCGGGAAGAGTCCCTTATCCCCATCAGCATGGGGACATGGTGCATTTCTTTGCAGAAGCACAGCCTTGTTTTGTGGCAGTGGTTTCATGTGAGACTACACCAGAACTTTATTTGTATTGACCTATACAATAGTTTATATGAATGTCAGAATATTCGTGATAACGGAAATTCTACTGCCAGATGAAAGTTTCCCAAGCACAATGCATATTTCGATTTGCACATTTTTCTCCCAGCCAAGAACCACATTCACAGTTCAAATGTCCATTCCTTCAAGTCCCCCATTTCATATATATATATATATATATATATATATATATATATATATATATATATATATACCGTATTTATCGGCGTATAACACGCACTTTTTTCCCCTTAAAATCAGGGGAAAGTCGCAGGTGCGTGTTATACGCCGATCCTCGCCGATCCCGAGCTGTTACATTTTCAAAATCGCGGAACGCGATTTGAAAATGGCGCCGCCGGAGCCGAAGTACACAGAGCCGGTCCTCGGCTCTTTCCGGCGGCTCTCGTTTACTTTCGGCTCCACTCGTAGTCCCGAGCGGAGCTATCCGAACCTACTCGGATAGCTCCGCTCGGGACTACGAGTGGAGCCGAAAGTAAACGAGAGCCGCCGGAAAGAGCCGAGGACCGGCTCTGTGTACTTCGGCGCCGGCGGCGCCATTTTCAAATCGCGGACCGCGATTTTGAAGCCCTGGAAGCAGGGACAGGGGATCCCAGGGTGCACTGGGGCAAGGCTGCACTGGGGAAGGCTGCACTGACAAGGCTGCACTGGGGAAGGCTGCACTGACAAGGCTGCACTGGGGAAGGCTGCACTGACAAGGCTGCACTGGGGAAGGCTGCACTGACAAGGCTGCACTGGGGAAGGCTGCACTGACAAGGCTGCACTGGGGAAGGCTGCACTGGGGAAGGCTGCACTGACAAGGCTGCACTGACAAGGCTGCACTGACAAGGCTGCACTGGGGAAGGCTGCACTGACAAGGCTGCACTGGGGAAGGCTGCACTGACAAGGCTGCACTGACAAGGCTGCACTGACATGGCTGCACTGACAAGGCTGCAATGAAGGGCATTTAAATGTAAGTTTTTTTCCCTTCAACTTCCCTCCTAAAAGTTTTTTTTCCTTAAAATTCCCTCCTAAATTGGGGTGCGTGTTATACGCCGATAAATACGGTATATATATATATCTCTATATCTCTCTCTCTCTCTATATATACATATATATATATATATATATATATATATATATATATATATATATATATATATATATACACATACATACATATATACACATTATTGCTATTCTTCAGAAGACATCACTGGATTTAAAGTGATTGTAAACGTTCACCTTGTAAAACAACCCATTCAGTTTAAAATAGAGATGAAAGGCAAAACATTTTTGTATAGATATAAAAATAAAAACATTATAAATACCTTTTTTCCCTATTTTATAAGTGATCACATTCCCTCCGTTTTCAGCTGCATAAAAGCTGGGGGGAGGTGGAGCAGCAGTACACTGAGCTTCCCAGTGAATGGCTGTGAAGTGGGGGGGGGTGTCAGGACAAGTCTGATCATTGGAGGAGAGCAGGCTGAGTTCCCAGTACAGCTAGAGAGCTGACCACGGTGTGCTCTCCTGCTCAGTGTGGTCAGTTTTTAATAGGAAAGCAGGGGGATTAGCAGGAACACCAGGGATTTCACATAAAGGAAGCAAAACAATGAGAACAGGATACTTTTTCATACAAGTAAATGGTACAGCAGGCACATATCAGGAATATCAAGTGTTGGGGTATCAAACGCTTTAAAGAGGGAGTCCACCTTAAACAAAAAATATTAAAAGCCAGCAGCTACAAATACTGCAGCTGCTGACTTTTAATAAATGGACACTTACCTGTCCCAGGGTCCAGCGATGTCGGCAGCCGATCGATCGTCTCTCGGCTGCCCCCACCGCCATCCTCGGTCAGGGAATCAGGAAGTGAAGCGCTGCGGCTTCACTGCCCGGTTCCCTACTGCGCATGCGCGAGTCGCGCTGCGTGTCTACACTGGTCCCTGTTGTGTTGTGGGAACTGTGTGTTTCCCACAACACAACGGGGGGGGGGGGGGCGGGCATTTGCGGCTAGCTGCGGCTAACTATTCCCAGAAGTGGGTGCAGATACCTGTATTATACAGGTATCTGCACCCCCCTCCCCCCTGAAAGGTGCCAATTGAGGCACGGGGGGGGGAGGAATCCGATGAGCGGAAGTTCCACTTTAGGGTGGAACTCCGCTTTAAGTAGTGTGTACAGTGCCTTGCAAAAGTATTCACCCCCCATGGCTATTTACATATTTAGTTACATTACAGCCTTTAGTTCAAAGTTTTTTTTAATCTGAATCATATGTGATGGATCAGAAGAACACAATAGTCTAAGTTGATGAAGTAAAATTCAATATATATATATATATAGATATATATCTATCTATATCTATAGATAGATTTATATCTATAGATATATATCTATCTATATCTAGAGATATAGATATATATATATATCTATATATATATATCTATATATATAGATATATATATATATAGATATATATATATATATATAGATATATATCTATATATATATATATATATAGATATATATCTATATATATATATAGATATATATCTATATATATATATAGATATATATATATAGATATATATCTATATATATATATAGATATATACAGATATATATATATATCTAGATCTATATATATATATAGATATATATATATATATCTATATATATATAGCATGTGCATATGTATTCACCCCCTTTGTTGTGAAGCCCATAAAAAGCTTTGGTGCAACCAATTACCTTCAGAAGTCACATAATTAGTGAAATGATGTCCACCTGTATGCAGGTAGACATCATTTCACTAATTATGTGACTAAGTGTCACGTAATTATGTGCAATCTAAGTGTCACACGATCTGTCATTACATATACATACCTTTTTGAAAGGCCCCAGAGGCTGCAACACCTAAGCAAGAGACACCACTAACAAAACACTGCCATGAAGACCAAGGAACTCTCCAAACAAGTAAGGGACAATGTTGTTGAGAAGTACAAGTTAGGGTTAAGTTATAAAAAAAATATCCAAATCTTTGATGATCCCTAGGAGAACCATCAAATCTATCATAACCAAATGGAAAGAACATGGTACAACAGCAAACCTGCCAAGAGATGGCCGCACACCAAAACTCATGGACCAGGCAAGGAGGGCATCAATCAGAGAGGCAGCACAGAGACCTGAGGTAAGCCTGGAGGAGCTGCAGAGTTCCACAGCAGAGACTGGAGTATCTGTACATAGGACGACAAAATGGCACGTTTTGAGTTTGCGAAAAGGCATGTGGGAGACTCCCAAAATGTATGGAGGAAGGTGCTCTGGTCTGATGAGACTAAAATTTAAACCCAACCCATCACATTAGCCAAAGAACACCATCCCCACAGTGAAACATGGTGGTGGCAGCATTATGCTGTGGCGGTGTTTTTCAGCAGTTGGGTTTGGGAAACTGGTCAGAGTTGAGGGAAAGATGGATGGTGCTAAATACAGGGATATTCTTGAGCAAAACCTGTACCCCTCTGTATGTAATTTGAGGCTAGGACGGTGGTTCACCTTCCAGCAGGACAATGACCCCAAACACACTGCTAAAACAACACTTAAGTGGTTTAAGGGGAAATATGTAAATGTGTTGGAATGGCCTAGACAAAGTCCAGACCTCAATCCAATAGAAAATCTGTGGTCAGACTTAAAGATTGCTGTTTACAAGCGCAAACCATCCAACTTGAAGGAGCTGGAGCAGTTTTGCAAGGAGGAATGGGCAAAAATCCCAGTGGTAAGATGTGGGAAGCTCATTATCCAAAGCGACTTGGAGCTGTGATAGCCGCAAAAGGTAGCTCTACAAAGTACTGACTTCTGTTATTTTGTCCTATTTGTTGTTTGCTTCACAATAAAAAAAAAAATCTTCAAAGGTGTGGGCATGTTCTGTAAATTAAATGATGCAAATCCTCAAACAATCCATGTTAATTCCAGGTTGTGAGGGGCAACAAAACACGAAAAATGCCAAGGGGGTGAATACTTTTGCAAGGCACTGTATGTGTGGCATTTATGATGCATACCATGAAAGATTAAGAGCAGCTGAAAGTTGGGGGTCTTTATATTGCATTGTCCATTTTTATCCATTGAACACTGAACAAAATGATATTTTCTGAAAATCAATATTGTTAATTAAAAGCAATGCTTCTACACTTTTCTATTGTATGCTGTTAATGCTCCAGGTTTCTCGAATGTAATAAATTGTGTTTATACCTACAGCTGGCACATTATCCACTTTCTCATATTTCATTATGATTACATTATTGTACATGCTGCCGACATGATTTGAGCTAGGATACTGTTATTTTGGCACATAGGACTCATCTGTGCATATCTTACAGTTTGCTGTAACGTGGAAATAGTTTAAAGCAAAGTAATTAAATAGGCTGCCATCGTTTTTTTTTTCTTTTTTGGGGGGAGAGTAGGAAAAACACAAAATGTGGTGGTGGGGAAGGGTACAGGCCAAATTGTAATTTCCAGTCTTATAAATGTTGGAAGAAATCAATTTTCACTTTTGTTTAATTGTTCACTATCTCAGGTATTTATTTAAAGTGTATGTATTGAGGGACATTGAGGGACACTGGAAGTTGTATAGTCATTTTTCGCTAATGTCCAATCCTCATGTACACGGTGGTATAACTCAACAGTAACAGTAGACTTCCTATGTCCCTTAGTTTCTGGCGAGTACAAAAATTCTATTATTTTGTATTGGGTAACAAAAGTTAAAAACCTCTGCCAGGTTGTATTTTATGTGAATCATTGAGGACATTTCCCTTCACTTCCTGTTCCAGAGACGTAATAGGACATTACAGGAAATCTCCCAAACTGAGGAAAATTCCCATCTTAGACAGTTGTCCCCAGAAAATGTGTCCCAATAGGAAAATTTCCCCTTACTTCTTGATCTGTAGACAACTCTACAACTTTAATTTTCCCTCACTTTCTCAGTGACAAATGGTCACCAGTAAAAATAAATTTCTCCCAACAGGCACACCACCAAGAATAAAAACTTGACAGAAGAGTCTAACTTTTCCCCACCCTATCCAAAATTTAAAAAAAAAATGTATATAGTATTAACAGACCATAGAATTTATGAAAATTGGATGCAATAAGCGGGTATGTAAATGTTTTAAAAAATTCACATCTGGAGTTAGCCTCGGAGGCCAGTGGCTATAGCCATTGGGAGATTCGCAAGTAGTCAGCTGGATTAATACACAAACAGATACTCTATCGCAGTGGTCTCCAAACTGCGGCCCTGGGGCCGGATGTGGCTCTTTGCTTGCCTCTATCTGGCCCTTGGGGCACTATTCCATCCACAACTGACATAAGGATGGGGCACTATTCCTCCCACTGACACCAAGGATGGGGTGCTATTTCTCCCCCTGACACCAAGGATGGGCTTCTATCCCTCCCAACGATATTAATAGGGTACTATTAGTTCCACTAAAACCAATGATGGGGCATTGTTTACTCCCACTGGCCACAGTCCGGCTCCCATCAATTCTGAAAGACAGTAAACCGGCCCTTTGTTTAGAAAGTTTGGATACCCCTGCTCTAGCGGATGACATAGGCCCACCAGAGGCGTGGGGTCTAAGCACTAGCTGTTTTTTTTACCAGAGATCCTGATGGTAGAGATGTGTTTCATTGCCTGCTAATGCCAGGTCTTGACCCTTAGGATTGCCCCCCCTCCCCCCCCCGCAGGTTGAGAGCAAAAGGGAGCCAGGCAGTGGATGAAGCAGACAAGGAACAAGCAGAAGCGTCGTCGATGTACAAGCCAGAGGTCAGTAATGTGTAGCAGCTGGATGTGATCAGACATAAACATAATCAATAAACAAGCCAAGGTTGATAAAGAGTGGTAGTGAAAATAAAGACAGCTTCGGGTACACAAAGAAGCAAGAGATTGGCTGGAGAGAGCACAATAATCTGTCAAACAGGAAGTGCAGAGACAGGTCTTTAGTCAGGAAGTTCATGGGAGAAGCAAAGAGTTCAAGGTTCACTACAAACAAGATATAAGGCAGGGTTGTCCAAGGGATCAGGTATGGAGCTGCCCAGCATCTTAAGTGGCACAGCAAGATGAGCTACAGCCAGACACCACAAAGGTTCCAAGTTCAGATGCGGACCCTGACAAAAACTCAATGCACTGATTATCAGTGTAGATGTCCCTTTCACACAAGCCAGTTATCGTCTCTTTTCGTTTCATGCTGTTAGAATGAGCAAAAGGAATCGGCTTGTGTTTACATTGTGATCAGCTGTGATTGGACACGGGGTAAAGGGTAGCTGTTGTTGTCTCTTTACCCCGATCTGTGATCAGCTGTGTCCTCCATGATACCAGGAGGACGTCATCTGACGCCCTCCCAGAACTGTCTGGCTGCGCTGTAGCCATCAGTCGGCTATAGCATGTTCTGGAGGTGGTTAAAGCAGAATTAAAGGCAAAACTTTTTTTTCATATTGGATTAATGGATAAGGGAGTAAGAGAGGGTTATAACCCCAGGCAAATTATTCTTTGCCATCTGTATCCCATTGGAGAGATTTTTGTTCAATTCCAGTCCCAGAAACAAAACAGGAATTGGGAGGAAATCTCTCAAAAGTGAGAGAATCCCTGGTTGTCCCCATTGGAAAATTTCCCCTTTATTCCTGTTCTGTGGACAACCCAAAATTGTGGATTTTCTTTTACGATTGACAGCAGTGAGAGCCAATGAGGAGACAGAAACCTGGGACAGCCAAGGTTCCTGTGCACATAGCTGGATCGAGAGGGGGCTCAGGTGATGTCACGGAAACCATCATGACTTGGGCTCCTGGAGGCCAGCCTCCTTCCTACTGACTATGGACCTAGGACTAAGGAGACCCCCCCTCTTAGGGTTACATGTAACCTTTTCCACAAGAGGTTTATATTACCTCCCTGGGTATCTGGTTGGCCGTGAAATATACTAGCTACCCATTCCATGCAATTAGGGCTGGATGGACTGTTTCTGGAACACCTTGGCATACCATTCATAGTGGAACTATTATCCTGGAGTGATGTGTTATGTGCAGGGGGTGAATTCCAGCATATGTGGGTTTAAGAAACTTTTTTTCTGTTACAGGTTTCCCGGCTTTAACTATTGTTTGCTGTAATAAGGTTTAGGTGATAAGCTCTCACATTGTTTAATCACCGCCAGAGTCCAGACTGCTAGGTCCTGGGAAGGAATCCAGTGTTTTCCTGTGTTTGTTTGTGTAATTTTCTCCTGAGACTTGTAATGTGTGCCATATCTGACAAGGGGGAAGGTTTTTGTGTATACAGTAAATGCTGTTTTGTTAATGCTTGGGGTAAATTTGCTACATTCTGGTTCCAGAGTGGAGGAATCTGTAGTTTGGCAGAGATACCCAGTCGGGGTGTCAGGCAGTCCATCACATTTGGGGGCAGCAGAGGGATCTACTTACTCCCTTCGGAGCAGTCCCAAACTACCACAGGGACACATCTTCAGGAGACCACTGCAGAGTGGCACTATTCCCCACAGCGATGGAAGCAGAGTTTCTGTGCTGGATTCAGTGAGAGCTCATCCAGTTTGGGGGACCTGGTGTAACGTCCATATCCCTCCACTGGAGGCTCCGACATCTCTCCTGTAATGTCTTTATCCCTCCACTGGAGGCTCCGACATTTCTCCTGTAATGTCTTTATCCCTCCACTGGAGGCTCCGACATTTCTCCTGCAATATTCTTATCTTTCCACTGGGAGCTCTGATATCTCCACAAACTCCATCGCATATTGATGACGTCGCAACGACATCACCAGGCTCCTCCTCTTGTCCCTACTTAAACAGCCGACGCCATTTGCTTGACGTTCGTGCTAAGAACCTGATGCCAGGTAAAGATCTCCAACAGAAGACTGCCGTCATCTCTCTCTATTGGGCCAGTCAGAGCCCTGACTATCATCTCTCTTTTGGGCCGGTCAGAGCCCCGACTATCATCTCTCTTTTGGGCCGGTCAGAGCCCCGACTATCATCTCTCTTTTGGGCCGGTCAGAGCCCCGACTATCATCTCTCTTTTGGGCCGGTCAGAGCCCCGACTATCATCTCTCTTTTGGGCTGGTCAGAGCCCCGACTATCATCTCTCTTTTGGGCCGGACAGAGCCCCGACTACCATCTCTCTTTTTGGCCGGTCAGAGCCCTGACTATCATCTCACTTTTGGGCTGGATAGAGCTTCGTCTTTCACCTCACTTTTGGGCCCCTCACAGAGCCCCTCCAACTTCCACTTGTTGGCCCGGACAAAGCCCCTTCCTCTCTAGTAGTCAGAGACTCTCCTCTGCTCTACCCACAGTCTACTTACTTTGCCCGAAGAAAACCTTACCTGTTCCTTTCCACATAGGAGACCAGTACATCTCTCAAGAAACCACTGGGTGACCCCATCTCCAGGAATCCACTCACTGCAAGTATCTTTACGTTTCCTGTAAACTTTATTCCTGTGTAGTGCTACTAAGCTTAAGTTGCCTCTGAAGCTCCCTGTCGTGGCTGTGTATTACCACTCTAAATAAAACCAATTGTATTTCCAAACTTATCTGAGTCTTCCTACCTAATAGCTGTTAAAGTTAACTGTTAAGCATATAGTATTCATAGACTTCCGTAGCTGTGATCCACACAATCCACCATAGTTCACTGCCTGAAGCATTGCACCTGGTTCTGTATGGGACACACTGGTGTCATTTGCAGGAGACTATGAAGAGAGGCCCTACAGCTGAAGCAAGAGCATTGCGGAAGAGATCTTGCTACCCTGAGAAGCTGTAATTGCTTCAGTGGGACTTAAGGATCCCCTTCCTCTGTGTGTAGCACAGCAGGAATGGGTGACCTGAATGGAAGGTCTGGTCTGCATCGAGATGATGTTGAAGGAAGGATACCGAGTGCTTCATTGGTAAGCTACCCAAGTTTTTCCGTGGCTGAAGGATGATACTTCCATGGAGAGCTATGGTTTTCATGGCCCAGGACTATTTGAAAGAATCCAGGAAAATCCAGACTTTAGAAGTACAGCCAAGTGGTGGAGATATGACGTCCAGGATAATAAGGAACTGGATATTCCCAACAATCTCGGATTGCAGGAAGATTTTTATTTTTTAATACCGCAAGAGTGGGAGCTGGAATGGGTTTACAAAGGATTATTGGACACTGCTCAACAGCATACCCCAGTGATCTGTGATGCAGCGTTTTCTCCAAAGAGGTTGTCAGAAAGAAGGGAGCTCACAGCCCCAGCTGAAATGCTGGAATCAGGGCAGAGCATGGTGGACCTCTACCCAGCACCTTCAGCTCTTACTCAACTCCTGGGCTGGGGCCCCTCTGCCCAGTGGCGGGCTGATGTAGTGGAGCTCCCACCCCCAGCTGAAGCACTGGCATCAGGGCAGAGCATTACTATCCTCTGCTCAGCATCAGTAACATCTTCTTTTCCCAAGAGGGTTATATTACTTCCCTGGGTACCTGGCTGGCCATAGACTTGAACCCAATCTCTGGTAAGAAAATGGCTGAGCACCGACGCTCCCCATCCAACCCGGGGGGGTGTGGTGGTTGTTTGCCGCCCACCCCCCCAAAAAAAATAAACCACCAGATGCCACTGGTCCCCCTCTATTACTTTTCTGGGGACAACCCAAAATTTGGGATTTTCTTTCACTTTTAATGATAATGGTGAACAGGAGAGATAGAGGGGGAATCTCCCTAATGGGGTCACAGACAGCAATAAAACCTGACAGGGGGGTTAATCTATCTCCACTCTGTCCAAAACGAAACAATTCGTTATACTTTAACTATTTATATCTATAACAAGTTTAATAATCGTAAAGCTTTAATTGATGTCTTTTTAAATAAAGATGTTTGCCCGAATATTCCCTGACCGGTCTCTCCATGTGACAGGCTTGCCTCCCCGGTGCTCTCCCATCTCCTGCAGCCCCGAGTCTGGCGGGTGGCTGAGCTCCACACGGGGCACGCTTCACATTGCAGGCACAACTGCTTCTATCGATTGCTCGGCGCGCAGCGTGGCTGTCCCTTTCTGGGATCGATTCGCCGTGTCTTTTCGCACCCACGTGGGTACACAACTACTATGGCGGAGCGTTCGGTGACAGCTGAGGCAGCCCAGGGATCCGGTGTGGGGACAGTACAGAACCATGGAGCCGACCCTCTCTCTGGTCCCGGAGCCTTAACCGCGGCAGGAGCAGTAAAATCAGGTCAGGAAGCGGAACGGCTTTAGTGATCTCTTTCTCACACGACTTGTGTGGAGTGTGTATGGAAACAATACCATATGTAGACTCCTTAAGAGAGCAACCATGACATGTCACCCTCCATCTGCTGCACCCTGCAGCTCTGCCATGTGAGTAATGCTCCGGCTCTGACATGAGCAGTTCTAGTGGCCTACACACAGCTCGTAGGAAGAGGCTGGCTGCTGGAGGAGAACATGTTTATTATTCCTTGGTTTGGGGCATAACAGCTTCTGCCACATTTATAGCTGACAATCTACACATATATTCAATGATCTATCCTTATTAACATCTTACTTACTGGGCACTTAAATCCCCCTCCTGCCCAGACCAATGTTCAGCTTTCAGCGCTCTCACACTTTGAATGACAGTTGCGTGGTCATAGAATCGTTGTACCGAAATACATTTTTATCTTTTTTTTTTTTTTCACACAAATAGAGCTTTCTTTTGGTGGTATTTAATCACAGCTGGGATTTTTATTTTTTGCTAAACAAAAAAAGATGGAAAATTTAGAAAAAAAAAAATCATGTTTTATAGTTTGTTATAAAGTTTTGCAAACGGGTAATTTTTCTCCTTCACTGATATGTGCTGATGAGGCGGCACTGATAGGCACAGATAAGGTGGCACTGATGGCCACTGAGAAGATGGCACTGATGGCCACTGAGAAGATGGCACTGATGGGTCCTGATGAGTGGCACTGATAGGTGGCACTGGTAGTTGACGCTGATGGGCAGCACTGTTGATGAGGCACTGATAGTTGGCACTGGTAGGCGGCACTGTTGTGTACTGCTAGATGGCACTGGCTGGTGGCACAGGTGGGCACGGATGAGCTTGGGGCAATCTCCTTGATCGGGGCTGGTGTCCCTCTCTGTTAAGGATGAGCTCAGGCGTGTTCGCAAACAGCACGTGCAGAGCCCGCCAGGAAGTCGGCACTGCGCTGCGCTAATCACAGGAAGTGAGACATTTCCCGATCTCTGCAGCCGTGCATCCTTACTCCCTGTCAGTGTGAGGAGAAAAAATAGCCGACTACCGGCTCTGTTTACGTCACATGATCAGCTGTCATTGGTTGTCAGCTGATCACGTAGTAAGAGGTCGGGATCGTCTCCTTATTCCGATTTGTGATCAACCAAATTTCATAGACTCGCTGATCACAGAGAGTGCCGCGTGTGCCCTGCAGGGGGTGCACAGGCCGCTCGGGCACGGGAGGACGTCAATAGACATCCTCCCAGTAAGGTAGGTCCACGCTGTAGCCGTCATTCAGCTATAGCGCAGATCTGAAGCAGTTAATGTGTAACCACTTCAGCCCCAGAAGGATTTACCCTCTTCCTGGCCAGGCCATTTTTGCGATACCGCACCGTGTCGCTTTAACTGACAATTGTGCGGTCGCGCAAAGCTGTACCCAAATAAAATTGACGTCCTTTTCCCACAAATAGAGATTTCTTTTGGGGGTATTTGATTACCTCTTTGGTTTTTATTTTTTGCGCTATAAACAATTAGTGACAATTTAGAAAAATAACATTTCCTTACTTTCTGCTATAAAACATTTCCAAAAAATGTAAAAAAAACAAATTTATTCCTCAGTTTAGGCCAATATGTATTCTGCTACATATTTTTGGTTAAAATACCAATAAGTGTATATTGATTGGTTTGCACAAAAGTTATCGCGTCTACAAAATAGGGGATAGATTTATGGCATTTTTATTATTCATTTTTATTTCTTTGCTAATAATGGTGGTGATCAGTGATTTTTAGCGGGACTGCGACATTGCGGCGGACAGATCGAACACCTAAATGGCATTTGTGACACTTTTTTGGGAACCAGTAACATTATTACAGTAATCAGTGATAAAAATATGTACTGTTATTGTACCACTGACAGGGAAGGGGTTAACATCAGGGGCGATCAAGGGATTAAATGTGTTCCCTGTTTTCTAATTGTATGGGGTACTGTGTGACTGAGGAAACACTGCAAAAGACAAGGGAAGATGCGCTTCTAAGTGTAGACGTTTCTTAAAAGCTTTAATAGTACATTAGATAGGCAACTCACATTTAAGTGGTAAGTAAAAGCACATAGGTCCCAGCAAGAGTAAGTCCAGGTAGTGACGATCCTGCTCCCTCGGGCCTTCACAAACGAGCGCTGTCAGTATTGCAAACCACCTTAGCAGAAAAGCAGGATCTGTGTGATCTCCCCTGTTTACACAGGCAGATTTCCGTTCTGTCGCTGCGGGGAATGATTGCTGATTGGCTCCCCCTACTGGCCAATGGGAGTGTGCACCTCCGGCGGCACACAAAGGGTTGCCATCTCATCCCTTTTAACCCCGAACACATATGAATTACACAGGTTCTGAGGCTAATTTAATGCAGATAAGGCACCAAGTCAGTATAATTACCACCTTAATCGGCTACAGAACCCGTGTAATTAACGTGTGTTCAGTTTAACAGGATGAGGTGGCAACCCTAGGCACACGCGTGCCCACAAATGCGCGTTCCCGAGCCAACGTACAGCTACGACGATTCGCGGGGTCGTGCCACATTGCCGCAGGATTATGATGGCCACTGGTTGGCAAGAGGTTAAAGAGGAGCCAACCCTCCCCAAGGATAATTTTGCTCTTTGGCCCCTTTTGCATGGGCAATCCGATCAGGTCCGCTTCTGTTTGTTTTTTTGGCGGGGCTCATCAGAAGTATGTAAGGAAGTATATAAGTGTAGCGCTAAAGTGTATAAATAAATTGTTTGGCTAAACCACACTAAATAGACAAATACATGTGAATCAAAAAATGACTATGAATTAATTAGTATGTGTCCATAAAACATGATAGTTGATACAATATATCAAAAAATTGTATATAAATCACAAAAATTCCATGCGTGATGAGTGCCATGTGAATGGCTGGAAAAATAAAAATAAATATTGCTGGAAAAAGTGTCTGTGAAATAATTGGAAAATATGTCCATGAAAGAGTTGAAAGTCCACAGTGTTAATTACACAAATAGAAAGTGCAGAAAAACCACCACTGAAACAGATGAATGCTTACCAAATGGTTTGAACTCAAAAGAACATACGTTCTATGAGTCAAACGTGCTTGTGTTATCAACCAACAACCAGGGCGTAGTCTTAGGAATCCTCTCTCTGCAGGAGGAGGCGGAGCGCTAAGGGAAAACCTAGGGAAGCGGCTCATCAGAAGGTCCATGGACTTGTGTCCATTTATACCCGCCCATCTCTGGGTCCGATCATCCGGTCCCCTAAAAAAAATGGAAGAGGATCTGACCTCCATTTAGTGGGATTGGATTGGAGAAAGACTCCGCTGTCTGCTTACATCCGGCCGCCCATAGAGCAGAGCGGGCTCTGTCCGTGTCCACTCTGCAGAAACTGATGTGTCATCCGCTCTGCTCCAATCGGCAGGGGATCTGTGAGCAGATCCCCTGCTGATCGCAACATATTCACCCGTGTGAAAGGGGCTTTAAAGTGATATTAAAACAGAGTTCCACCCAAAAGTGGAACTTCCGCTTATCTGCCCCCCCTTATGGGGGGCACCTTATGGGGGGAGGGGGGAACGGGTACCTGTTTTTGACAGGTACCCTTCTCCGCTTCCAGGAGACATCGCTGCTCCTCTGAAGTTCGGCCCCCTCCACCTTTCTCAGCCACCGGGCCGGTTAGAAAACACAGCGTGCTTTGCACATGCACAGTAGGGAACTGGCTGTTTCCCTTAACATGAATTGCGGCAGAAACACCCGAGAGCCGATCAGAAAATCATCTGGGGTGCTGACATTGTGGGATCCCTGGACAGGTAAGTGTCTCAATATTAAAAGTCAGCAGCTACAGTATTTGTAGCTGCTGACTTTACATTTTTTAGTGGGGGGCGGAACTCCTCTTTAAAGTCTATTTTTTTTTTTTTAAATAACAAACATGTCATACTTACCTGCTCTTTGCAGTGGTTTTGCACAGAGCAGCCCAGATCCTCCTCTTTTCAGGTCCCTCACTGGGGCACCTGGCTCCTCTCCCCCTGTCGAGTGCCTCCAGAGCAAGCAGCTTGCTATGGGGGGCACCCGAGCTGCTGCTCTGTGTGTCCATTCAGACACGGAGCCGTGGCTTGGCCCTGTCCCCTCTCTCTCCTCATTGGCTTACTGACTTTGACAGCAGCAGAAGCCAATCATAAAGGAGAGTCAGCTGAGGCTCTCATGCAACATCGCTGGATCGAGATGGGGCTCAACTAAGTATTAGGGGGCTGCAGCACACAGAAGGTTTTTGTTCTCTTAATGCATACAATGTATTAAGATAAAAAAACCTTGTGCCTTTAGAACCACTTTAAGTAAAACTAAATACAAAACTTTTTTATTCATTTTGAATAGAGCAAAGGAGGGTTATAACCTGTCAGGTTTATTTTTGCTTCCTGTCCCATAGCAAAACAGGAAGTGAGAGAGTCCCTCTAAAGAGAGGGAATTCCTGCTTGTCACCAGAACTAGTGTTCGACATTAGAAGATTTCCCCCTATACATGTTGTGGGAACAACCTAAAATGTACTATTTTCTTTACTTTCAGAGATTATCGGTAAGGAAAAACAGAGGGTGAATCTTCCTAACAAAGGCACAGACAGCAATAAACACTGACAGGTGTTCTAATCCCTCTTCCCTTTAAAAAAAGTTTTGCCTTCAGTTATACTTTTCCAAAGGTTTTTACCTTCATGTTACATGCATTAAGATAATAACCCTTCTGCATGCAGCTTCCCCTCCAACCCCTTATACTTACCTGAGGTCCATCCCAATTCAGCAATGTGCACTAGAGCAGCAGTTCTCTAGGCTCTCTGTCTTCTCATTGGCTAAGAGACAGCAGCGGAAACCATTGGCTCCCACTGCTGTCAATCACAGCCAGTGAGGAAGGAGCAAGGGGCAGGGCCGAGCCACACTCTGTCACACAAAGCAGGGCCCAGGAGCAAGCATGCATGAGTGCTCTCATAGCAAGCACTCACTGGGGGGAAGAGTCAGGGGCGCCAGCAAGGAATTTAGAAGAGAAGGATCAGCGCTGCTCTGTTAAAAACCATGCACAGAGCAGGTAAGTAGGATGTGGTTGTTATTTTATTTTTTTTTTTTAAATCAAGTGTTATTTACAATCAATTCAAATAGTTTGTTTGGACCAATATGGTCCAAAAAACTATTTCTTTCACTAACTCAAGCATCAGCTATTTACAGTATACAGCGCTGTGTTCCCGCAGAGGTACAGGGACTTTCCATCCCATTCCTGGAACAAAATTGAGTTGGGCTGCTCAGCCATTCATAAGAGGCTTTGAATTTTATGAATGAATACGTCCTTTCTGATTGGCTGAGATGAAGAGGTCATCGGATAACATCATGATCTCCATCTCAGCCAATCAGAGGTAGCCTTGCATTTATTCTTAAAATACAGGGCCTTCTTTGAATGGTTGAGCAGTGCTTAACTAAATTTTGTTCCAGGAACAGCACAGGAAGTCCCCATCTTGTTGTCAATATCAGCAACATGGTCACATACATATTTGCCAGCACACAACAGATCATTGAGTACTGTCCGACAGTTTTATTGAGGAAAGATCACATTACAGTGTGCAAAGTTTCGTAACCACGCAGGAGGACCCCTTGATAAGGCATGTGATCATGTCAGGCATGTGAGTCCCCAGCTGCAGCACCCACTAGTCCTGAGCCAAATTCAGGAACATGTGCAATGGGAAAATTGACATTAATTTCCTGCTGCCAAAACACAGTGCTGTGTACTGTATGTAGCTGATGCTACATAGAGGACATACAACGCTGACAGTCGCTGCATCTGTTTGTCTGGACCAGCTTGGTCTAAAAGAACTATTAAAAGTTCGCTGAAACCTGGAGTTAGGCTTTAATAAGAGAGCAACAATAAAGCTCAGATAGAGATAGAGATGAGTTCGGAAGATATCCAAGCTCTTCTCTACTCAGTATTAAAATCTAGGAATCTTTTTTTTTTTTTTTTTTTTTTTTAAATGGCTTCCCCTGCAGGATTATGCCATAATATGCATATACTCTGCATAGTAGCTTAATATTTTTAAATAACAAACATGTGCTACTTACCTGCTCTATGCAGTGTTTTTTCACGGAGTAGCCCCGATTCTCCTTCTTGGGTCCCCTGCTGGCACTCCTGGGTAATTTATTAATAAGGGTTTTTCATTATAGAATGTATGCTCCAAGCCCACCCTTAATATCTTCCCGCAGGGGAAGTCAAGGGTTTAAATTAACCCTGCCGTCACCATAAATCACGCCCTGTGAAAGAAGATTATCTATATTTATCTTTCTTAACCACTCACCGCCCGCCCACTGTTAAATGACAGAGGGGCGATGCGACTCTCGTTCTGGGACGACGTCATGTTGCTAGGACACGGCGTGACCCCAATCTCTGTAAAGAGCCACGGCCGCGGCTCCTTAACCATGTGATCGGCTGTGTCCAAACACGGAAATGCCGGTAATCGACTCTCATCGCCTTACACTGACAGTGTGTGGCGAGGAGAGACGATCAGCGGCATCTCCTCGCAGGGGACACGAGACATGTAATCAGGCCACTGATCATCAGTGCCCTGATTACAATAAAACACCACCAGTGCCAGCAATCGGTGCCCATTAGTGATGCCAGTCAGTGCTGGCTGTCAGTGCTGCCCATCATTGTTGCCTATCAGTGCCCACCTCTGCCACCTATCAGTGCCACCTGTTAGTGCCCATAAGTGCGGCATATTAGTGCCTCCTTCAGCGCCACCTCATCTGTGCCCATCTGTCCTGCCTCAGCGTACATCAGTGAAGGAGAAAAATTACTTATTTACAAAATTTACTGACAGAAACTAAGGAAAACTTTTTTTTTTTTTTTTAATTCTTAGTCCTTTTACTTTTTTCTTTTCTTTTTTTTTTTTTTTTTTTTTTTTTTTTTTTTTTTTAGTAAAAAATAAAAAACTCAGCAGTGATTAAATACTACCAAAAGAAAGAAAGCTCCATTTGTGTGAAGAAAATTTATACAAATTTCACACGGTTACAGTGTAGCATGACCGCGCAATTGTATTTCAAAGTGTGACAGCACTAAAAATTGGCCTGGGCAGGAAGGGGGTGAAAGTGCCCTGTAGGCAAGTGGTTAATAATACAGGTACATTGGGTTATATTGCTGCCTTCAGGAGATTGGACGCTGTCAAGGGTTTACAGTGACTCTGTCATCACCATTAATCACGCCCTGTAAAAGAAGAGCATCTATATTTATCTTTCTTAATGACAGCTGTAATTGCTGTAATGACAGCCTAATATAACCTCTCCCACTCCCAGCATGCCTCATTTTTTTTGGTAGTGTCCTAGGAGAACAGAAGTGTTTTCTCTTCTGAAAGAGGTAAAATCGTTTGTTTGCCATGTTGCCAACTTTTCAGTTGGATTGCTTGTCTTGATCTACCTGATTACTAATTCTGTTTCCTGTAATGTACCATTCAGAAATATTATTTTCTTAGTACAACTCATGACTGCATGCAACAAGTTTGCTCTGCCCCTAGATCCTACAGGGCAACCTAACTAGATAATAAAAAGGTTAACGTAGCCCCAGCCCAGCATTCTAGTTTTGTCCTCGAACCAGGATCACCTGATTTTACCCCTACAACATCCCACTGATTCAGCCTCTCCAAGATGTATGACACCCACATGGCTTGGTAAATCCAATGTATGTGGTGTACCCTCAGGTTCTAGTCTTTTATGTGTTTTTTGTGGCATAAATTCCCTATTGTACTGGGCTGTGTCTTTACTTATTTTGCCAGTGTCCAATTCACTGAAGGCAGCAGCCTATTTTCCGACTGAAAAATAGAGAAACTGCTCTCAATCTTTTGCTGGCGGGAATTCCGCCAGCAAAAGTCCGATGGAGCATACACATGGTTGCATTTTCGGACCAAAAGTTCTCATCTGACTTTTGCTGGCGGAATTTCTGATCGTGTGTACGCGGAATTAGACTTCAGTGCTTTGCTGGTCCCCAGCCACTGCAGCTAGCCCACACATCTGGGAGAATGCCTGCTCTTACCACTGCCCATACAGTTTTAGAAGAACTAAACCCCATTACAGCATGACTTGGTACCAGCCAGCAGGGCATATGGGAGCAACCACATTGGTTGCCTTGACAAGCTTGATACTTCCTTGGTGTGCAGTGGGCATGATGAGTTCCGGTGTGTGTCTTGTGGATGAGTTTTTTTGGTGCAATATGGTTTGCATAGTCTCTGAATACTGTTTAGTTCATCTTAACATCTGAAAGGTTTACCTGTCTGTTTAAAATCCACTGGGCAGTGTATGCTCTTCCCAACTTCAGTTGGGAAGAGCATACACTGAGTCCCATGGTCTCAAAGAACAGTGCAACAGCAGCCAATTAGCTTGAAAGGGGGGGTGGTGGCTTGCGTGGAATGTATCGTTGTATTGACGCACATCTTTCAGTTCTAGTTGCCTGCATGCAAGGGTGCCTCCATATTACCTTGGTAGGGAAAGGAGCCACCCTGAAACCTAAAAGCAGCGCTGGTGCTGAGGGAATGGGCTGAAACAGGAGGAAAAAGGCCTTTATTGCTTTAAGAGGCAGTATATTTGGTAAGGCTTCACCTTCGAAGATGAAATTAAGAAAAAGGTAAGAAAGGCTTTAAACTTTAAAGCTTAAGATTTTTTTAACTCGGCACCAGGGACAGTACTTACATGAAAGTGGTTGTAAAGGCACAACGTTTTTTTACCTTCATGCATTCTATGCATGAAGGTTGAAAAACCTGTGTGCAGCAGCCCTCCCAGCTCCCCCAAAACTTATCCGAGCCCCCTCTTGATCCAGCGATGTCCACGAGTGCCTTGCCTCTCTGGGGACTCGCACTACTGATTGGCTCACTGGCTGTGATTGCTCCCGCTGCTGTCAATAGCCAATCAGTAGACAGAGGGGCGGGGGGGCTGAACCACGGCTCCATGTAGCAAGGTGCCCATATAGCAAGCTGCTTGATGTGAGGGCACCCGACAGGAGGGAGGAGCCAGGAGCACCAGCTTGGGACCTGAAAAGAGAACATCTGTGCTGCTTTGTGCAAAACCACTGCACTGCTTGAGTGTCCCTTGTGCTGTTGGCTGCAATGTTCTTTGAAATCTTCATTCCTCTGCCTCCTGGATATCCCCGCAGCTGTGACCTTCCAGTGCTGTAGGGTTTACTGCAAGTGGCTTTACTTGTCAAAAGTGCTGATTATGCCAGGTTTCTGCCTCCTTTCTCCGTTCATAGAAGGTGTACTGTCATTTCCTGCAATGAAACGTTATTTATGAACAGAGGAGGCAGATTTTCATTCATCCACCCATCCTCCATAGACTGCTTCAACATTACGGGAAGTCATAGTACACCTTCTATGAATGGAGCAGAAAGGGTGGGCATAGTCTGCACTTTTGACAAGTGCCAGTGATGGGTGGAACATCTCGTATTAACCCCCGCAGTACTAGAAGATCACAACTACAAGGGCTTATAGGGGGTAGAGGAATGAAGCTTTCAAGGAACAGAGCAGCCACCAACTCACGGGACACTCGTCATTCATGTTAGTACTGTCCCTGTTGATTTAAAAAAAAAAATGCGAGTAGAGGAGAGCCGATCGGCTGCTCTTCTGACGGGGGGTCTGCGCTGATTATCATTGCAGGCCACTGGGGATGCCTACCATAGATGCCTACTCAGGACCACCAGAGATGCCCACCCAGGACCACCAGGTATGCCAATCAGTGCCCACCAGTAATGCCTGCCAGTGCCTCCTCCTTAGTGCTGCCTATCAGAGCCATCTATCAGTGCCCATCAGTGTCACCTATCAGTGCCTAGCAGTGCGGCATTTCAGTGCCGCCTATCAATGCTGATTAGTGCCGCCTATCGGTGCCCATCAGTGCTGCATATTAGTGCCTCATCATCAGTGCCCATTAGTGCCGCCTTATCAGTGCAGCCTCATCAGCGCCCATCAGTGAAGGAGAAAAATTACTTATTTACAAAATTTTATAACAAACAAAGAAAAACGTTTTTGTTCAACATTTTTGGTCGTTTTTTTTATTTGTTTAGCAAAAAGTAAAAACCCCAGTGGTGATCAAATATCACCAAAAGAAAGCTCTATTTGTGGGAACAAAATGATAAAAATTTTGTTTGGCGACAGCGTTGCAATTGTCATTCAAAGTGTGAAAGGGCTGAAAGCTGAAAATTGGCCTGGGCACGAAGGGGGGAAAGTGTCCTGTATGGAAGTGGTTAAGGCAGCCATTAGCATAGTGATTTGTGGTTAATTTGGGTATGAGCAATCTCAAATGTGATTTATCATTGATTATAATGTCATATGATACAACACACACAGTATATTTCTGCAACTGGCTGGAAAATTGATCAAAAATACGATCTAGCAGTTATGAAAGGCTATAAAAAATGACCATTTAATTGAACTGAATTACGTGCAGTTCTCAAACACATGTACAGATATTTATTCAGTCAATCACTAGCGATTAACAAATTCTACATATTGGGTATGCATATGGGTATTCAAAAAAAAAAAAAAAAGAAAAAAGCTTTTACAGGCGTCCAGCATTTTTTGTTTTTTAATGCCGTTAAACTAAGTTCAGTGGTTTATGGCCATGCACCTTAGAAGTTTAGATCATATTTTTTGAGCAGCTTTTAGAAAAAGAAGCCCCAAAGCTGCGTTTTAAAAGAGCTTCTGAGCATAATTTATGTGCGTACACGCCTAAATGTGTGTGTATATTCACAAGTGGCTAGAATAAATGAATATTCTGGCCGGTAGAATACGTTTATGCTCCTATGCTTCTAAAGTGGCTAGAATAAATGAATATTCTGGCCGGTAGAATACATTTATGCTCCTATGCTTCTAAAGTGGCTAGAATAAATGAATATTCTGGCCAGTAGAATGAGTTTATGCTCCTATGCTTCTAAAGTCGCTAGAATAAATGAATATTCTGGCCAGTAGAATACGTTTATGCTTCTAAGCGCTATACACCTGTATATGTGCTTAAACGCACATAGTTTTGCACCAAAGTGAGCATTTTTTAGGGTTGATTTTTCTGCCATCTACTGGCTGAACGATCCAGCATAGAAAGGAGTATTTTAATACGACCATGTGCATGAGGCCTCAATGTGCAAAGTCAGAATTGGTCAAGAGGATCTTGGGTTTGCAAATTTTCTTTATTTTAAAAAAGGTTAGTGGCATTGAATGATCAATTGAATATTCACATGGATATGTGTAGCCACCTTTTAGATTGGGGACAGGATTGAGCAGAACATAAATAGTTAAAGAGCATACATTGTGGAAATGTAGAGGATGGAAAGCCTTGGATAGTATATGGCCATATGAAGGTGACTGATCTGTTGTTGGTAAACCAGAAGGAGAAATAGAATATAATGTCAGAAAATTGCATCCTTTTGTAAAGTACTAAATGCATTTATTTCTAGAAATACTTATTGGTATTTACTAACAATAGGATAATGGGTTGATAAAGGTAAAATGTAATAGTCTAGTAGGCTGTGCATAAAGGACAACTGTAAGTAAATATATGAAAGCAATGGGTGGAAGTGCTGGATGGAGAACAGGTAAATATTATGCAGAGTTGGAGCCCCATGCAGTGAGCGGAGGATCGGGTCATGCTGTAGGCTATAAATCAAAGCAAACGCAGCACAATCCCATAGCATTTCATGTAAAAATATTGTGAGGCAAATGTAGAAACATTCCACTCGCAAGCAACGCGGTTCAGAAAGAAATGCGCCTTACAGTCTATACCACAAGCCATCGCAGCCATCAGTCTTCTAGATAATGGAGGTATCTCCATACATATCATAGCCACTGTCAGAACTGACAAGAGATTAGAACAGCAAGGGAAAGCTGGGGAGGATGGTGCTCTATAAACACACATTACAAATGTACACATTTGTACCTACAGTATTAACCCTTAGCAGGTGTAACTACAATATAAAGGACAACTTCCAGCTAAAAACATTTCTGTTCTGGTTTTGAATGAAGTAGGGAACAGTTAGAAGCTTTGTCAGGTTTGCATTGATTGGATTTTTCTTCACTTCCTGTCTGAACTGCAGAGCTCAGAGACACAGGAAGTCATTTGATTGGAAATGTCTCCAAGTGGGAAAATGCTAACGTGGAGGAAAAGCCTAACTATAAAGATTCTTAAACACTTCAGCTCCAGAAGGCCCCCCCCCCCATGACCAGGCCATTTTTTGCGATACTGCGTTACTTTAACTGACAATTTCGCAATTGTGCAACGCTGTATCCAAATAAAATGTGTGTCTTTTTTCCCCCGCATATAGAGCTTTCTTTTCTTTTTTTTCCCCCCACATATAGAGCTTACTTTTCTTTTTTCCCCACATATAGAGCTTTCTTTTCTTTTTTTCCCCCCACATATAGAGCTTACTTTTCTTTTTTCCCCCCACATATAGAGCTTACTTTTCTTTTTTCCCCCCACATATAGAGCTTACTTTTCTTTTTTTTCCCCACTTATAGAGCTTTCTTTTGCCATACTGTGTTACTTTAACTGACAATTGTGCGGTTGTGCAACGCTGTATCCAAATAAAATGTGTGTCGTTTTTTCCCCCACATATAGAGCTTTCTCCCCCCCCCCCCACATATAGAGCTTTTTTTTTCCACATATAGAGCTTTCTTTTCTTTTTTTTTTTTTCCCCACATATAGAGCTTTCTTTTCTTTTTTCCCCCCAGATATAGAGCTTTCTTTTCTTTTTTCTCCCCACATATAGAGCTTTCTTTTCTTTTTTCCCCACATATAGAGCTTTTTCTTTTTTCCCCACATATAGAGCTTTTTCTTTTTTCCCCACATATAGAGCTTTCTTTTCTTTTTTTCCCCACATATAGAGCTTTTTCTTTTTTCCCACATATAGAGCTTTCTTTTCTTTTTTTCCCCACATATAGAGCTTTCTTTTCTTTTTTTTCCCCCCACATATAGAGCTTTCTTTTCTTTTTTGCCCCACATATAGAGCTTTCTTTTCTTTTTTGCCCCACATATAGAGCTTTCTTTTGCGATACTGCGTTACTTTAACTGACAATTGCGCAGTTGTGCAATGCTGTATCCAAATAAAATGTATGTCTTTTTTTCCCCACATATGGAGCTTTCTTTTGGTGGTATTTGATCACCTCTGCACTTTTTATTTTTTGCGCTTTAACCACTTGACCACTGGGCACTTAAACCCCCTTCCTAACCAGACCAATTTTCAGCTTTCGGTGCTCTCACACTTTGAATGACAATTACTCAGTCATACAACACTTTACCCATATGAAATTTTTGTCCTTTTTTTCACACAAATAGAGCTTTTTTTTGGTGGTATTTAGTCACCGTTGGGTTTTTTATTTTTTGCGCTATAAAAGAAAAAAGACTGAAAATTTGGTAAAAAAATGAATTTTTCTTTGTTTCTGTTATAAAATTTAGCAAATTAGTAATTTTTCTTTGGAAATTTTGGCCAAAATTTATACTGCTACATATCTTTGGTAAAAATAAGTACAACTTGGTGTATATTATTTGGTCTTTGTGAATGTTAGAGAGTCCAAAAGCTATGGTGCCAATATCTGAAAATTGATCACACCTGAAGTACTGACGGCCTATCAAATTTCTTGAGACCCTAACATGCCAGAAAAGTACAAATACCCCCCAAATGACCCCTTTTTGGAAATAAGACATTCCAAGGTATTTGAAAAGATGCATGGTGAGTTTTTTTGAAATTGTCATCTTTTCCCACAATTCTTTGCAAAATCAAGATTTTTTTTTTTCTTTTTTTTTTTTTCACAAAATTGTCATATTAGAAGGTTATTTCTCACACACAGCATATGCATACAACAAATTACACCCCAAAACACATTCTACTATTACTCCCGAGTATGGCGATACCACATGTGTGAGACTTTTACACAGCGTGGCCACATACAGAGGAGCACCTTCAGGCGTTCTGGAGCACCCAGGCCAATTCTGACATTTCTCTCCTACATGTAAAAATCATCATTTATTTGCTAGAAAATTACATAGAACCCCAAAACATTATATATATTTTTTTAGCAAAGACCCTAGAGAATACAATGGCGGTTGTTGCAACTTTTTATCTCACACGGTATTTGCGCAGCAATTTTTCGAACGCGTTTTTTGGGGAAAAAAAACAGTTTTGTGCTTTAAAAAAAAACAAAACAGTAAAGTTAGCCCAATGTTTTTGCATAATGTGAAAGATGAAGTTACGCCGAGTAAATAGATACCTAACATGTCACCCTTCAAAATTGCACACGCTCGTGGAATGGTGCCAAACGTCGCTACTTAAAAATCTCCATAGGTGACGCTTTAAAATTTTTTACTGGTTACATGTTTTGAGTTACAGAGGAGGTCTAGGGCCAAAATTATTGCTTTCGCTCCAACGTTCGCAGTGATACCTCATATGTGTGGCTTGAACACTGTTTTCATATGTGGGCGGGACTTACGTAAGTGTTCGCTTCTGCATGTGAGCACACGGACAGGGGCACTTTAAAATTTTTTTTTTTTTTTTTTTATTGTTTATTTTACTTTATTTTAGTTTGACACTTTTTTCCCCCAAAAAATTTTTTTGATCACTTTTATTTCTATTACAAGGAATGTAAACATCCTTGTAATAGGAATATGGCATGACAGGTCCTCTTTACAGTGAGATATGGGGTCAATAAGACCCCACATCTCACCTCTAGGCTGGGAAGCCTGAAAAAAAAACAAAAAAAAAAACGATCTTGGCTTCGATCTAGCGGTGAGTCGGTAGAAGCACCGGAGGGTGGCGGGAAGGGGGGGGCGTCCCCTCTCGCCTCCCATAAGAACGATCAAGCAGTGGAACAGCTGCTATGATCATTCTTATGGTGTAGGAAATCGCCGGCTGAAAAAGCTGATATCTGAATGATGCCTGTAGCTGCAACCATCATTCAGATATCCCCGCTCAAAGTCAAGGACGTCATATGACTGTGGGCGGGAACTGGTTAAAAATTGCAGAGTATTGCAGAGTATTGCAGGGTATATTGCAGGGTAGTGCCGGGTATATTGCAGAGTAGTGCCGGGTATATTGCAGAGTAGTGCCGGGTATATTGCAGAGTAGTGCGGGGTATTATGCAGGCTATTATGCAGGGTATTATGCAGGGTATTATGCAGGGTATTATGCAGGGTATTATGCAGAGTATTGCAGGGTATTATGCAGAGTATTGCAGGGTATTATGCAGAGTATTGCAGGGTATTATGCAGAGTATTGCAGGGTATTATGCAGGGTATTATGCAGAGTATTGCAGGGTATTATGCAGAGTATTGCAGGGTATTATGCAGAGTATTGCAGGGTATTATGCAGAGTATTGTGCAGAGTATTGTGCAGAGTATTGTGCAGAGTATTGTGCAGAGTATTGTGCAGAGTATTGTGCAGAGTATTGCAGGGTATTATGCAGAGTATTGCAGGGTATTATGCAGAGTATTGCAGGGTATTATGCAGGGTATTATGCAGAGTATTGCAGGGTATTATGCAGAGTATTGCAGGCTATTATGCAGAGTATTATGCAGAGTATTGCAGGGTATTATGCAGAGTATTGCAGGGTATTATGCAGAGTATTATGCAGAGTATTGCAGGGTATTATGCAGAGTATTGCAGGGCATTATGCAGAGTATTATGCAGGGTATTATGCAGAGTATTGCAGGGTATTATGCAGGGTATTATGCAGAGTATTGCAGGGTATTATGCAGAGTATTGCAGGCTATTATGCAGAGTATTATGCAGAGTATTGCAGGGTATTATGCAGAGTATTGTGCAGGGTATTGTGCAGGGTATTGTGCAGGGTATTGTGCAGAGTATTGCAGGGTATTATGCAGAGTATTGCAGGGTATTATGCAGAGTATTGCAGGGTATTATGCAGAGTATTATGCAGAGTATTGCAGGGTATTGCAGGGTATTATGCAGAGTATTGCAGGGTATTATGCAGAGTATTGCAGGCTATTATGCAGAGTATTGCAGAGTATTATGCAGAGTATTGCAGAGTATTGCAGGGTATTATGCAGAGTATTGCAGGGTATTATGCAGAGTATTATGCAGAGTATTGCAGGGTATTATGCAGAGTATTGCAGGGTATTATGCAGAGTATTGCAGGCTATTATGCAGAGTATTATGCAGAGTATTGCAGGGTATTATGCAGAGTATTGCAGGGTATTATGCAGAGTATTATGCAGAGTATTATGCAGAGTATTATGCAGAGTATTATGCAGAGTATTGCAGGGTATTATGCAGAGTATTGCAGGGTATTATGCAGAGTATTGCAGGGTATTATGCAGGGTATTATGCAGAGTATTGCAGGCTATTATGCAGAGTATTATGCAGAGTATTGCAGGGTATTATGCAGAGTATTGTGCAGGGTATTGTGCAGGGTATTGTGCAGGGTATTGTGCAGGGTATTGTGCAGGGTATTGTGCAGGGTATTGTGCAGAGTATTATGCAGAGTATTGCAGGGTATTATGCAGAGTATTATGCAGAGTATTGCAGGGTATTGCAGGGTATTATGCAGAGTATTGCAGGGTATTATGCAGAGTATTGCAGGCTATTATGCAGAGTATTATGCAGAGTATTGCAGGGTATTATGCAGAGTATTGCAGGGTATTATGCAGGGTATTATGCAGAGTATTGCAGGCTATTATGCAGAGTATTATGCAGAGTATTGCAGGGTATTGTGCAGAGTATTGTGCAGAGTATTGTGCAGAGTATTGTGCAGGGTATTGTGCAGGGTATTGTGCAGGGTATTGTGCAGGGTATTGTGCAGGGTATTGTGCAGGGTATTGTGCAGGGTATTGTGCAGAGTATTGCAGGGTATTATGCAGGGTATTATGCAGGGTATTATGCAGGGTATTATGCAGAGTATTATGCAGAGTATTGCAGGCTATTATGCAGAGTATTGCAGGCTATTATGCAGAGTATTGCAGGCTATTATGCAGAGTATTATGCAGAGTATTGCAGGGTATTATGCAGAGTATTGCAGGGTATTATGCAGGGTATTATGCAGGGTATTATGCAGAGTATTATGCAGAGTATTATGCAGAGTATTATGCAGAGTATTATGCAGAGTATTGCAGGGTATTATGCAGAGTATTGCAGGGTATTATGCAGAGTATTGCAGGGTATTATGCAGGGTATTATGCAGAGTATTGCAGGGTATTATGCAGAGTATTGCAGGCTATTATGCAGAGTATTATGCAGAGTATTGCAGGGTATTATGCAGAGTATTATGCAGAGTATTATGCAGAGTATTGCAGGGTATAATGCAGAGTATTGCAGGGTATTATGCAGAGTATTATGCAGGATATTATGCAGAGTATTGCAGGGTATTATGCAGAGTATTGCAGGGTATTATGCAGAGTATTGCAGGCTATTATGCAGAGTATTATGCAGAGTATTATGCAGAGTATTATGCAGAGTATTATGCAGAGTATTATGCAGAGTATTATGCAGAGTATTGCAGAGTATTTTGCAGAGTATTGCAGGGCATTATGCAGAGTATTATGCAGGATGTATTGCAGGGTATTATGCAGGGTATTATGCAGAGTATTGCAGGGTATTATGCAGAGTATTGCAGGGTATTATGCAGAGTATTGCAGGCTATTATGCAGAGTATTATGCAGAGTATTATGCAGAGTATTGTGCAGAGTATTGTGCAGAGTATTGTGCAGGGTATTGTGCAGGGTATTGTGCAGAGTATTGTGCAGAGTATTGTGCAGGGTATTGTGCAGGGTATTGTGCAGGGTATTGTGCAGGGTATTGTGCAGGGTATTGTGCAGGGTATTGTGCAGGGTATTGTGCAGAGTATTGTGCAGAGTATTGTGCAGGGTATTGTGCAGGGTATTGTGCAGGGTATTGTGCAGGGTATTGTGCAGGGTATTGTGCAGAGTATTGCAGGGATGGCTGAGCATGGAGGGATGGATGGATGTGACAGCAATTGTCACTGAGCACCGCTGTGGGCACTACACATGCAGCCCACAGCGGTGCTGCCATCCGATCCCTCCCCCTCTCCTCTCACACTGTACCGATCGGTACACAGAGGGGAGGGATGAACCGGCGTCATGACATGACGCCGGTCTGTTGACATGTGATCGCTCCGTCATTTGACGGAGCGATCACATGGTAAACGGCCGTGATTAGCGGCCGTTTACCGTGATCCGTGATGCGCCGGGTCCTATGGACCCGGCGGTCACGGAAGTTCTCGGGTGCGCGCCCCAGGGGGCGCGCGAGAGCAGTATTCTGGGAGGACGTCCATGGACGTCCACCCAGAACTAGCCGACCGCGCTGCAGACGTCTTTCGACTATGGCCCGGTCGGCAAGTGGTTAAACAAAAGAAGACCAACAATTTTGAAAATGAAAGAATAATATTTACATTCTGCTATAAAACATACCCAATAAAATTAAAAAAAATAAAATCTAATTTCTTCATCAATTTATGCCAATATGTATTCTGCTACATATTTCTTTTTGGGGACCACCAATTTGACACTAATACAGTGATCAGTGCTAAAAAATCTGCACTGTCACTGTACTAATGACATTGGCAGGGAAGGGGTTACCATCAGGGGCAATTAAAGGTTTAACTGTAAACCTAGGTAGTGCTTGCTAACTGTGAAGGGGGGGGGTGGTGGTGCTTTGACTGTGGGAAGGTAAAGATCCGTGTTCCTGCTTAACAGAAATGCAGGATCAGTACATTCCCCTCTCACAGAACGACAGTTTGCCTTGTTTACATAGGCAGACTGCCGTTCTGCCTGCCTGAACGATCGGAGGGTCCCGGCGGACATCGCGTCCATCAGACCCGCTGATTGGCTCCCACTTTGTCCAATCACAGCAGAAGCGGGTCGCCAGTGGCGCATGCGCCCCAGACCTGGAAGGTACTAGGTACGTGATCTGGCACAAAGTGGCCACCCTGCTGCAGTGTATGTATGGTGGGTGGTTCGCTAGTGGTTAAAAATGTTCTTTTCCCCCCTTTCCTCCTAGTTTTCCTGCCTGCCCTATATAAAAAAGATTTGTGATCCTGCAGCTCCGGCTCCTGTGTCAGTAAGCAGCTGCTTCAGAGGAGAAAAGGGAGCACTGAGAATGGCTGGGCTATGGGAGCCTGCAAGTGATGTCACAGGTCTTGGAATTCAGAGCTATTGTTGTGTGCTCCCTTACACAGAGCTGTAGGAGCATGTGACTGGACGGAAGCTGATTTAAAATTAAATTTAAAATTAAAAAAAATTTTTAAAAAAGTGCACAGTTTTTTTTTAATTTTTTTTTTTTTTTTATACAGGTTAGGCAGGATACGTAGAAGGAGGGGGGGAGGGAACATTTTTAAGAATAGTTATAGTTAGGCTTTTTTTCACTTTAAAACCTCTCTATCCATGTTAACTTAACAACACTATGGGTTCCTTTGATGCAGCGGAAGATGGGATTTGTAGTCTGTCCATTTACAGATCCCTGTATATGGATAACGAGTAGAGCCACATCAGGACCGAATTACAAAAATGACAGTAGTCTGATTCGGTGTGAGGGGCAGTTTTAGGGTGGGGGCTGCAGACTGTGACCATGTTTCATGTTACACCCTAAATATGTCTGTAATATGAAGTGTGCTCCAAAAGGTGTACTTTTTATGTTTTATTTTTTTTGGTGAGACATGTTCTCTGGTTCTTTATGAAGTATTTTAATAAACCCAGAACATGAAAGGTGCTCCCTCTTGGAAGAAGCACCTCTTTTCTCAAAGCTGTGGGGAATGCTCCTCTTATTCGCACCTATAAATGAAAACTGAAATTCAAAGGCTTTTCCAGCATACATGTGGTATTAGCCTTGTCCTTTCCCAAACCACAGGATAGAGGTAAATTAAGGCTGAACAAAAGGACCTTTCCTGGTGCCAACATGACATTATACATATTTTTACTGGCCCTGACTTTTAACAAAGAGAAACGTACCTGTCCAAGGATCCAGGGTTGGCTTTGTCATCTTTGGGTCCCTGGCCGCCCTCATGTTGACTTTGAGAAGCTGGATTCCTTGTGGCTTCACAGTCGGCTCCCCACTCCCCATGTGCGAGCTGCGCTGCGCTCTTGTGAATGGTCCCGCAACCTCCTGGGATCTGTGAAATGTCCTAGAAGGTTGCTGGTGAGGTGGGAGGAAAACTTCCACTGGGATCGCCTAGGCATGCCAAATGTATTGGAGAAGGGGGAGGAGGAGTGGTTTTAAACTCAAATGTCCCCAATAGTTTGAACATCCTTGTCTGTAGGTGATTAGCAGTGCAGTCTGTGTGTTTTTTTTTTTTTTGCAATCGTAAATACCTTTTTTTTTTTTTTTTTTTTTTTATACATCAGATGAGGAATCTGCTCTCTAACTGATTGGTAGCTGATAGTTGTTCTCTCCCTCAATATTACCCTGAGACAATGCTGCTTTTACTAAGAGGCGGGGAGGAGCAGCTTCAGGTGAACATTATGGTCATTGAATGCTGTAGGAGAAGGGAGGGGTGAAGAGGAGAGGAGACAGGCGGGGCGATGAGGAGTGGAATGGAGAGGGGAGGGGCAGGGCGGGAGTGGAGGAGGTCGTGCTCTCAAAGCTAGCTACAGAGAGCTATGGAACTGACAGAGAGAGGCAGGGGGAGGAGGGGGGAGATAGAGAGACGCACAGAGGAGAGCTGCAATGGAGGCACGTATTCTGACCACGCTTTCATAGCTCAGCAGCCAAGATAAATGTGGTCCGCTCTCAGGGAGGAAGTCACAACCAGGATGGATCAACCAAGTACTGTAGGAGATAGAAAGGGGCAATTGACAAAGCACTATGTTACAGCTTGTACCTTAAAGGGACAAGAGCATAATTTCTTTGGGGGATGGGAATAACAATCACTTTTAAGATGAAGTTCCGCTTTAATCATCCACCTTGATTTAAAGTCTGTGATACAAAGCATAGTCACAGCATTTTCTTAGTGAATCCAACATAACGTAGCTTCGATTTTCTCCATGCTTCCTGTCCTGCTGGAATTACCAGAGAGAAGAACTCATTGAGCGCAACACAGACAGAAAAAAATGCTTGTTTTTTAGTACAGTAGAAGAAGGCTAGAACCTTTGTAAGATTTTTATTTCTGTTTGTGTTCAGTTGTACAACCTACAAATCTACATGGAAACAGAATGCAATTATTTGCAAATCTCATAAACCCATATTTTATTCACAGTAGAAAATACATAATATATCAAATGTTTAAAATGAGAAAATGTACCATTTTAGGGAAAAAAATAAGGTAATTTTGACATTGATGGCAGTAACACGTCTCAAAAAAGCTAGGACAGGGCAACAAAAATCTGGCAAAGTAAGTGGTATGAGCAAGGAAAAGCTGACAGAACATTTTGCAACTAATTAGGTTAATTGGGAACAGGTCAGTAATGTGATTGGGTATAAAAAGAGCATCTTATGCCCCGTACACACGATAGGATTTTCTGAAGGAAAATGTGTGATAGGACCTTGTTGTCGGAAATTCCGAACGTGTGTAGGCTCCATCACACGTTTTCCATAGGAATTTCCGACACACAAAGTTTGAGAGCAGGATATAAAATTTTCCGACAACAAAATCCGTTGTCGGAAATTCCGATCCTGTGTACACAAATCCGACGCACAAAGTGCCACGCATGCTCAGAATAAATTAAGCAATGAAAGCTATTGGCTACTGCCCCGTTTATAGTCCAGACGTACGTGTTTTACGTCACCGTGTTCAGAACGATCGGATTTTCCGACAACTTTGTTTGACCGTGTGTATGCAAGACAAGTTTGAGCCATCATCCGTCGTAAAAAATCCATGGATTTTGTTGTCGGAATGTCTGATCAATGTCCGACCGTGTGAACAGGGCATAAGAGAGTCATAGTTTCTCAGAAGTAAAGATGGGCAGAGCTTCACCAATCGGCAAAAAGCTGCATCTAAAAATTTAGAAAAATTTCAGAATAATGTTGCTCAATGTAAAATTGCAAAAACTTTAAATATATCATCATCTACAGTACATAATATTAAAGGATTCTAAGAATCAGGGGAAATCTTTGTGCACAAGGGACAACAAGGCCAAAATGCAAGTTTGGATGCTTGTGATCTTCAGGCCCACAGGTGGCACTGCATTAAAAACGGGCATGATTCTGTGATGGACATCACTGCATGGGCTCAGGACTACTTCCTAAAATCAGTCTGTAAACACAGTTCACTGTTCCATCCAAAAATGCAAGGCTATTGCAGGCTTTACCATGAAGAAACCATATCTGAACATGATCCAGAAATGCATCCGTCTTCTCTGGGCCATAGCTCCTTTAAAATGGTCTGTTGCAAAATGGAAAACTGTTCTGTGGTCAGACAAATCAAATTTGGACATTCTTTTTGGCAATCATGGGCGCTGTGTCTTTCAGACCAATGCCCTGTACACACGGTCGGATTTTCCGACGGACAATGTGTGATAGGACCTTGTTGTCGGAAATTCGGACCGTGTGTGGGCTCCATCACACATTTTCCATCGGAATTTCCGACACACAAAGTTTAAGAGCTTGCTATAAAATTTTCCGACAACAAAATCTGTTGTCGGAAATTCCGATCGTGTGTACACAAATCCGACGCACAAAGTGCCACACATGCTCAGAATAAATTAAGAGACCAGACGAAAGCTATTGGCTACTGCCCCATTTATAGTCCCGACGTACGTGTTTTACGTCGCCACGTTTAGAACGATCGGATTTTCCAACAACTTTGTGTGACCGTGTGTATGCAAGACAAGTTTGAGCCAACATCCGTTGGAAAAAATCCATGGATTTTGTTGTCGGAATGTCCGATCAATGTCCGACCGTGTGTACAGGGCATAAGGCTCCATGCACACTGGAGCTGATAAACTGCAGTTTATTGGAGTTTGGGCGTTTTTTTTTAAAGCCCATAAACTCCACTCTATGTTAGCCTATGTGTCCATGCACACATGGATGTTTTTTTAGCTTTAATGAGCAGTGGAGTTTATTGGCTTTTTTCTGAACACCAGAAATTTGCATTCAAGAGCAGTACTGGAAATGCCAAACACCGGTAAAAGGTGTTAAATGAGGGTTAAGCCTCGTTCTGCGTTTCTCTGCCTCTATTCAAAATCAATGGTTCCCTATGGGAGCCCATTGATTTGAATAGAAGTCGCACCGCAAGTCGGTGTGACTTGTGTGCTGAGGATGAAGGGGAACCCCGCCACAATGAAAAAAAAAAAATTGACGTGGGGTTCCCCCCTCAGACAATAACAAGCCCTTTGGTCTGGTATGGATTTTAAGGGGAACCCCCTTCGCCGAAAAAATGGTGTGGGGGTCCCCCCCAAAATCTATACCAAACCCTTATCTGAGCATGCAGCCCGGCCGGTCAGGAAAGGGGGTGGGGAGGAGCGAGTGCCCCCCCTCTTAACCGTATCAGGCCGCATGCCCTCAACATGGAGGTAGGTGCTTCAGGGCAGGGGGGGCGCTGTGCCCCCCTACCTCAAAGCACCTTGTCCCCATGTTGATGAGGACAAGGGCCTCTTCCCGACAACCCTGGCCGTTGGTTGTCGGGGTCTGCGGGCGGGGGACTTATCGGAATCTGGGAGCCCCCTTTTATAAGGGGGCCCCCAGATCCCGGCCGCCCACCCTATGTGAATGAGTATGGGGTACATCGTACCCCTACCCATTCACCTGGGAAAAGTCAAAAATAAAACACACTACACAGGTTTTTAAAGTAGTTTATTAGTCAGCTCCGGGGGTCTTCTTCCGACTTCGGGGGTCTCTTTCTTCTTCTCCGCACTCTCCGGCCTCTTCTCCCGCTCTCTGGTTCTTCTGCCGGGCTCCTCCGCTATCTTCTGCTCTTTTGCCGCTCTTTTGCTAGCGGTGGCCCGGTCTTCTCCGTCGTCTTCTCCCTCTGCTCTTCTTCCGATGTTGACACGACGCTCTCTCCCGCTGTAATGCCGGGTGCGCGTTGCGCAACAACTTATATAGGTATGGGGCGGGGTCACCGGGTGATGTCATCCGGTGAGCCCGCCCCCTTATGACGTCACCGTCCCTTCATGCCCCGGGTGGTGACGTCATAAGGGGGTGGGGTCACCGGATCCTCAGCACACAAGTCACGCCGCAAGTCGGATCATAATGGTCTGACTTCTGGTGCGACTTCTATTCAAATCAATGGGCTCCCATAGGGAACCATTGATTTTGAATAGAGGTAGAGAAACACGGTTAAAAGCTAGCGCTGCAAAACGCTGATAAAATCAGTGTTTTTCCTGCCAGCAATCCGACGTTCAGAACGGCTGTTTATGAGCTCCAGTGTGCATGGAGGAGAGGGATCTTCTGGTTTGTGATCAGTGCTCAGTCCAAATGCCTGCATCTCTGATGGTATGGGGGTGCATTAGTGCCTATGGAATGGACAGCTTGAACATCTGGAAAGGCACCATTAATGCTGAAAGATATATACAGGTTTTGGAGCAGCATATGCTCCCTTCCAGATGACGTCTTTTTCAGGGAAGGCCTTGCATATTTCAGCAGGACAATGCTAAAATGCATACTACATCTATGACAACAGCATGCCTTCATAGTAGAAGAGCCTGCAGTCCAGACTTCACCAATTCTAAAATATTTGGCGCATCTTGAAATGAAAAATACAACAAAGAAGACTCAGGATTGTTAAATAGTTAGAATCCTATATCAGGATGGTACAACATTCCTCGCCCAAAAATTCCAGCAACTGGTCTCTTTAGTTCCCAGACATTTACAGAGCGTTCTGAAGAAGAGGGTTCTCCCTTGAAACATGTCAGCCTAGCCATTATGGACACGTTCTGGTCTCCTTGCTTATGTGCAGCATCCCAGCAGTCCTGTAGGTGTCCAGTTCATATCGTGCTTTGACATGCTTTTATATCACCTATGTTTGTGAGTATGTTTTGTGATACTTTTTACGTTTTTAATAAATGTTTTAAGGGATTTGTTGGTGCGCCCTTCTCTTGTTTTTCGTTGTCTTTTAGTATGCTTGGATAGCCATGGTCCTGAGAGGGCAGCAAGCCCTGTACACACGACCGGTCTTGCCATCGGAATAAACTCCAAAGGTTTCTCCGACGGAATTCCATTCAAGCAGTCTTGCCTACACATGGTCAAACCAAAGTCCGACCGTCAAGAACGCGGTGACGTACAACACTTACGACGGGACTAGAAAAAGGAAGTTCAATAGCCAGTAGCCAATAGCTTCCATCTCGTACTTCAGAGCATGCGTCGTTTTTGGTCCGTCGGAACAGCATACAGACGAGCGGTTTTCCCGATAGGAATTGGTTCTGTCGGAAATATTTAGAACATGTTCTATTTCTAGGTCCGTCAGAGTTTTCTAAAAAAAAAAAGTCAGATGAGACATACACACGATCGGAATATACGATGAAAAGCTCCTGTCGGACTTTTTCTGTCGGACATTCCGCTCGTGTGTACACGGCATTAGTGTGGATAAGGAAGAGACTCACATTTATATTCCAATCTCTGAAGCAAAACACCTGAGCGCAGGAGAATTACTTTGCACCTTATTTACAGAGTGTTGTTAAAGAAGAGGGGATGCTACACCGTGCTAAGCATGGCTCTGTCCCAACTTTTTTGAGATGTGTTGCTGCCATTCATTTTAAAATAACCTTATTTGTTTCTTAAAATGGTACATTTTCTATTGTGAATAAAATATCGGTTTATGAGATTTGCAAATCATTGCATTCTGTTTTCATGTAGATTTTACATAGCATCCCTACTTTTTTGTAATTGGGATTTTAGCGTTTTCCCTCACTTCCTGTCTAGTGAAACCTTTGTCAGCAAGGTAGGAGAAATCTACCATGGATAGCTAAAAAAAAACCCAGACAGGTATTCTGATTCATCCCTACGCTATTCAAAACAAAGAAAATGATGTTTTTGGGTCAACATACACTTTTTGATGCATCCCTGTATTGCGTAAGTTCCTAACTTTATGATTGATGGACTGTCCCTCATTTTCTGATTTTTATCCTGAAGTCAGTGTCAGTGTTTTATAAATCGATAATGCAATCAATGAAAACAGTGTAGTTTCCTGTTAGCGGCTGCTCTACATTCCGGTAGATAATTACTCCAGCAGGTGCTAGTATATTTGGTTATGGCCATGACTCAAGTCCTTGTTGGATTTTTATAAAATTTCAGGTGGCTCAGGAATTAAGTTTATGTTTTGTAGACACTCTTTAGAACTCCCTCCAAGGAACAGGTACATGAATGTGACTTAGGAGGTGGTGGCCATGAGACCGGAGTGTCCTTGTCTGCAGTGTAGCTCAGTATTACTGAGCTCAGTCCCCAGTTCAGAGTTGGTCTCAGTTCCTAATCTTCAAACTGGCAACTGATTCTAAAAGTGGCAGTATCAAGAACTACTTGAATCTAGCACATGTGTAGGGACTGGTACCAAAACTGGCACACATCTTCCATAAATTAGGTGCAGGCCTTGTTAAAGGGGCCATGGCACTAGTAAAGCATTGTTAGCACTTTATTGACTTCGATAGAATACGCCGTAGAAAATATATGTAGCATTCAGCAGCATTTGGCCACCTCAGATTTGCCCACTGTGGAGCTGTTCCTCTCACTGGCTGCATGTTTGTTCAGATTAGGGCTGCAACTAACGATTATTTTCATAATCGATTTAGTTGGGCGCTTATAGTTTTGATTAATTGGAAAATAACCTTTAAAAAAGCGTGGTGTATAATTTAGTTAATATGTAAAGTTTAAAAAAAGGCAATTTTTTTCCTTAATATCTATGCACAATGGTACTGTAAATATAAATAACTAACAATATAGTTAGGCAGCAAAATCTCTAATCCACTCTGAGAATAACAGACAGAAGTGATATACTGTATATACTGTTAGAGGTTAATCTGCTAAATATCATCAGACTCAGATCAAATTTTTTATTTAAAGAAAAACAAAACAATTAAAGACTGTTTTGTCGATTTTCAGACAGAACTGCAATATATTATATATTCCAGACTCCCTTGTCATAGGCAGGTGGCTTGATAAAAGCTCCCTGCACCTGCTGTCACTTATGCTGGCCATACAAAAACAATGTCTTCCTTCAAAAAAAAAAAAAATTTTATGAACGTTTGTCTGATTTTCTAATCGTTAGTGGGGTCAAATCGATGTTCATTTTTGACCACGGTGACGGGAAAATTCGAAGGAACAAAACAGAAAACTTCTTGGTCAAAGAAATTTTCAGACAATGTATGTGGTTTTTGTTCAGAAATTACATTCTTTTTAAAACTGAATGTTAAATGCAAGTGAATATTTCAGATGACATTCTTTCATTCAGCGAATGTACAAAGATTTTTCGTATGAGTATTCTCGTCCGAAAATTGATACGTGTGTGACCAGCGTAAGGCTCGGTTCACACCTATGCTACACTTATGCTATTCACACCTATGCTGCAATTTGCGTTTTGCATTTTCTCTGTGCACTACATGGTTTTCTGTAGCTATTCCATTGAAGTCTATTGAACCAAACAAGCAAAAAAAGGAAAAAGCATGTTGAAAAAAGTCCCTGACCCTTTCCAAATACGCAATGGTTTTGTACAGAGCAGCCCCGATTCTCATCTTCTGGGGTCCCCCACCAACGCTTCTGGGTCCTCCTGCCTTCAGAGTGCCCCAATAGCAAGCTGCAAACTATAGTATAGAGTTCCCCTTTAGCAATATAAAAAAAAAAAACTTCTGTCTTTAGAACCACTCACTTCCTGCCCAGGACTACATGTCCCATGAGGCATTGCTTCTCTCACATTCACAAGTTCTCAGGCACTTACTGACATGTATGGATGGTATACTGACCTGTATGTGTGCTTCACTGTATTTCCTGATATGTACACAAATAATGCATTCTGTATGCAGGCCAACTAATCGGCCAACCGATTAATCGATTATGAAAAAAGTTGACAACTATTTTCATAATTGATTAGTTGTCGATCGATTAGTTGTTTCAGCCCTAGTTCAGATTCACTCACATGTCACCTTTATCTTCCCATCCAGTTTGCTGCAAATCTAGTTTGTGACACAAATGTACACTAAAAAACATTTATGTGAACTTATGGGTATCGAAGATGTGTTTATCAACTAGTTTCTATAGTTGCAGGCTCCAGGGCATTTTCATCCTTGCTTCAATGCCAGGGAGTTTGCAACAAGCATGTAGCCAGTGACTTTTTAGTGTTTTATCCCCTGTTCTGTATACTTTTCTGGGTCAGTGACTAAACCAAGTCTAAACCAAGATTGCAGTCCTGGAGCTTGCTCCTAATAGAGGAATTCCAGGTATGGATATTTTATGCATAGTTACATTGGTCCAGCTTTGACCAATGTAACAGTATAAACCATACCTGGGTGATTCCCCTGGAAGCTGTAAATAACTGAAGTAAACACTGCTACTCCCAGTGACCTTCACTTCCTTTGGAGTCCCACGCCGAGCGGCTGCCCTGATGTATTCTAAACACAGGAAGTCGGCCTCTCGCCGTTTACAGAACGCTTTGCATTTTTCAATGAAAGCAAAGCATTCCCTGATTGAGGGAGGTGGAGAGACGTCATCGCCTACCCGCCTCTCCACCTTGTCCAATCTGAGAATGTTTTGCATTTATTCAGAATATGCAAAGCATTCTCTGAATGGCTCCCATGCCGAGCAGCCAACCTCCTCTGTTCAAAAGCAGCAGGGCAGCCACTTGGCATGGGGACCCTTAAAGCGGGGGTCCACCTATCTATCGTTTTTTTTTTTTTTTTGAGTTCATTCACAAACTTTTCTTCTCAGCATTACATACTCACATATTGTGGGTAATATGTCCGCTTGTGTCAGATTTCATCGGAAAGAATAACTTATATTATTCACTACAGGTGGTTTCCATCTTCATTGTGGGCATTTGAAGCCCACAAGCATTTATTTCCTGGATGTGGTGAATGCTGTGCTCCCAGCATTCACCGCTCGTTCCCGCACATGCTCAGTGGCATCCTGGGAAGCCTGAGACTAGCTCCCAGGAGTCTGGGAGAGGCTAGAAACACGCCTACTCCCACGGGAGGAGAACCAGAAAGTGCAAAGAAGAATAGACAAATAAAAGGTAACTACGGCAATTTAAATTTTTTTAAACAGCATGTCAGCATCTAGGCAAGGAAGAGAATACATACAGATATTGTTCAAAATTTGGGTGGAACCCCGCTTTAAGCAAGAGAACACTGGAGTTCTGGTGTCTACTTCAGTAATTTCCAGGTATGATATATACACAGAGGTTCACATGCATTTTTTATGTTTCCTTGTGCTTCCCCACGCCCAGGGAGCTCCAGGTGCCGTGTACAGCCTGCCATACAAGTGAATGGCTGTACATGACTGCCGTAAATGCAGATGCTTATTTGCATCAACACATACCTTCGCATGCTTGTCTGCCATATTTCCCAAACAAGACTTCCGTGTTGGGGAAATACATTGGATGCACATACGCAGGTAAACGCTGATGCAAAGAAGCACCTGTGTTTTTTATTTTTATTTTTATTTTAAGAATATGGCTGTGAACATCTATTGTATGGGAGGCTGCACGCAGCACCTATCGCTCTCTGGGCACAGGAAAGCACTGGTAAATTTATGCTAGGCATATAAAATGCCTATAAATCTCCATGTGCATGAACCATTAAATGTTCATTGTTCTAAATCTCCATCTCAGGGTTGCCTGCCCTAGATGCAAAGTGTTAAATGCTGCCCTACTGCCAGACATACTGAAACATTTTTGCCATTATTCTTTCTTTCCTGGCACCTGTTCATCATCTTAAAATAAAGATATCGGGCTTGCCTTTTAAACACTGCTTTTTATTATACAGTGAATGGTTTTTATTGATGGGCTTGTCTAATAAAAGTACACTTGGCAAAAACATTTCCGTATAGACAATCGTCAGGATAGGACAGAAATTAATTCAACTGCCCTTTTGTACGTTTGGGCCGTGTCTTATAAGGTACGCTATGTTTGCGGTATTAACTGTTAGCAGATGTAATATTTTTGTAAACTGTCGATTCTTCCTAATTTCTTCCTTTGTTGTGAATGTCCTCTCTAATCCTCAAATGTTTGGCCGTAACCCTGTAACAAAGGATCTTAATAGCCCATACACACGCTCCAAAAATCAGGCGTTTTTTTTTTTTTTTTTTGCATGCTACGGTAGTCGCATATCGAAAATGGGGAGGTTACTAGAGGTGCGAAAATTCTCGTACGACAGAATAAAAATTTGGAAGTGATGTCACGTGTTGTAGTGTATTTCTGTTGTATTTTCGGACAACAACTGTACTGATTCAACGAAAATCGTACAATATGGTATCATACGAGAACATTTTTTGTGTTTGTCCCATCGGATAACATCAGATGAACTGTCGTAATTGGCTTCTTTCGAAAGATCTGATTTTCAGATCGTGTCTACGGGCCATGTATCTTCCTTTTGATTTATTTCCTAAGACCCGCTACTTTTGTTGTAATCAAGAACATTTACATAATCTTCTGGTGTAGTTAGAGGACCTGTAACCAGAACATTTTCATATAATTTGCGACTCTGCAAAAAAAAAAAAAAAAAAACACTTAAATTGGTTCTGAAGGCTGAAGGTTTTTTCCCTTGATGCATTCTATGCTTGAAGGTAAAAAACCTTCAGTGTGCAGTTCCCCCCTAAGCCTCCCAGTACTTACCTAAGCATGATCTCAATCCAGCAATGCGCACAAAATCAGGCAATCCTGATGAAGGAGCACGCATGCTCCGAATGCACGCTCCTCCCCACTCTTTCACCATCTGCAATTGACGTGTCCAGCCGTCCCTGAGTCGAATCTGAGAACCAGGAAGTGCTGGAAGCCACCAGCGCAGCCAGGAACATCAGCTGCCTCTCTACCTGCAAGTTAACCTCCTTCCCCCAGGAGTGGATGAACATCCTATACCATTTCACATGCGCTGTAATCGCTACATTCTTGTAAGTTTAAAATCGTCTGTCTTTATATTAAAATGTTTTTATCACGCTGCACTTAGATGGCGCTGCCCTTTTCTTTGTTTTTGGAGTCCGCTCTCTGCTGACATCACACAAATCTCTCTTGGAGTCTGGATCCGCCGGGTGCCTGGACTGATGGTCGTCTCAGCCTCTCAGCCAGCCACTGAAATGGCCGCTCCCCGCCCCTCCACAGCCCAGCGCTCCAGTGAGCATGGAGGAGCAAAGCAGGAGAGCTGCTGATTGACAGGCAGCAGTTCTCAGCTCGGGGAGTTGAGTGAACCGAGTCATCGGTGGTGTTCGATGGCTCGGCTCTCAGTGCAGAGACGGCATTGGACAGATGCAGCATCGGACCCATGATGTAGTCACCTAGGTAAGTATAAAACTGCAATAACCCCCAAATCCATACTTCTCTCTTAAACCCATACTTATAATTTTATGGAAAACTTTTATGTGCATTTAAAGCAAAATTACATCTAGAAATAAAGAAAAAATGCCAGCGTCCCATACTCCAAAATCCACCTTTTATACCTACCCTTTTCCTTTACTCTTCTAGGCAGTTTGGTGACGTCACAGGAGCTTCCTCTTCTTTCTCAGCAGTGGCAGGGAGGATGGGGGACATTCTTCCTGGACTGAGCAGGGTTTACAAAATGATTCATGAGCCAAAAGTGACAGGCCAAGCTCCCAAGTGATGGGAATAACGACGCAAGTTTTGTTCTACCCAAAGAGAACTGGCAACTCTGGATGCAAGAGGAGAAAATTCACTTTGCTAAGCCTAAATCAACCTCCATTTTCCTGACCTTCGACCTTTTGACCTATTTGTCACCAAATGGCCTCATGCACACTAAGCTCTTTCTCCTGATAGAAAAGCAAGTTAAAACACGTCTAAAGCTGCATTTAGGCGCAATAGCTCCGTTCAGGCACATCAAGCGTTTGGGCATTTATTTATTTCATTGGTCAGAATATTCATGTATTCTGGCCATTGAAATGAATAAATGCTCCTTCACTAAGCATGCCTAGTGTCTAAGTGCGTTTAGATGCACGTCGGGTGTTTTTCTGCCCAAACGTTCCTCCCCTGAATGCGATTTTTGTGCGTTCAGATTTCTGCCTCTAAACTCCTCTAAAAACCCATATGTGCATGGACACATAGGCTAACATAGGAGGGCGTTTAGGGGGTGGAAAAAACCCCATCGAACGCACGTAAATTGGCATTTGAAAGCTGCAGTGTGCATGAGGCCTTACACAGAGTGCATGATCATGAATTGGTATTTGTATTCTTTAGGACTCTTGCCATTTATAACATAATGGTTCCTCTACTACTGTCTTGCTGTCTACCACATTTATAACCTTTTGCGGCTCTCTCCAGCTAATGCCTTCTCTACTTGGAACAAACATCCCCTTTAATCCTGTAGATGCTCTAATGACGTCTTATTCCCAGCTCCCTTTATTTGTGTGTATGTACAGAACTGTGCTGTGTTTCGCCCATTCGGTGATCCTCCGGAGTACTTGACAGTTTCCATGCTCATGTGATTGTTCTGCTGTTGAGAATGTTCACCTTGTTTTTGTCTGAGATAATGAAGTCTAGTGAGCCAGACCTTCGCCGTTTTTTTTTTTTTTTTTTATCACAGTGTGCTTCTTTGCAGTGGTCCAGAATATTATTTATAATATGCTGTTAAATAAAAGAGAGCAGTAATACAGAGGAATGCCAGTCTATTTTTGTTTAGCAACCTGTGGCCATTAATTGATTTATTTAATATAATTGAAAATTTAGGTTGATCAGAGGAATTTGTATCTGATCAAAGTCTTAGATCTTTGATGAGGAGCTGTATTTCTTATTCTGCAGTTAAGCTTACTTACTGGCAATAGTGGATGTTGGGGACGGTCTCTGGTGACTGGTCATTGAAATTCAAATCATTACGTAGTCAAAAACAGGCAAATAATTTTCCTAATTCAATGTAATTGTATGTATGAACAGTGCTGTTGTTCCTGTGTAGACTGTATATGAGTAGATGTGTTTATATACATTTAAGATAGGGGCTAAAAACCGACTCATCTGTTTAAATATTAATCTTATAGGGAAATAGATTATTTTAAATATACTTTTGAAATGACTGGCCTTTGAGTGTATCTAAACCTTTACAACTCCATAGAGGTGGTGGCTGCATTATTATTTTTTTTTCCTTCTGTTTTCACCCGGTGATCCTGCAAATTGAAGACTTCCTTTCCTTTTGAGTTTACACTTCTTTTTCTGTTGTATCTCACCTCAATCGCCTCACCTTGAGGCGATTCAGTTCGCATTTGCAGCGCTCTACAAATTATTCATTCATTCATTCATTCTATCTCTGGGGTTGATTTACTAAAACCAGAGAGTGAAAACTCTAGTGCAGCTCTGCATGGTAGCCAATTCGCTTCTAACTTCAGCTTGTTCAATTAAAGGATAAGTCCAGCTTAACACTAAAATCTCTACACCTGCAGACATCCACGATCTAACACTAACCTATCTAACCCTGTAAAGAAGAAATCGGTATGCATACCCTTTTTTAAGCTGACCCGATCCGATCCCACGCTGAACTGTCAGTTGCGGCTTCGCTATGGGGATGGGTGCAGAGGTAACAGCCGACAACGGAAGCCCCATAGAAAGTCTATGGCTGTTGTGACTTCCCATTCATTTCACAGCTGTTGTCGGCTGTGTCCTCTGCAGAGCTTTCATTGCTGGAGACCAGACCAGCTTCAAAAAAGGTATGTATACTGATTTCTTCTTTACAGGGTTAGATAGGTTAGTGTAAGTTTGTGGATGTCTGTAGATGTAGAGATTTTAGTGTTGGGGTGGACTTATCCTTTAAGCTTTGGCAATAAAACCTGGAAGCTGATTGGCTACCATGCAGACTGCACCAGATTTTGCACTCTCCAGTTTTAGTAAATCAACCTCTATGGGACAGCCATGGTTGTTACGCAGGGTAGACATCAAATATGTCAGCCTTTGTTCATCCCTATTACATGGTGGATTGATGGGAACAGTAGTATACAAAGTAAAGATAAGGTTCTTTTGTGCTCATTTTTTAGCTCATAAGAAGTGACAAGGACACTGCATTTCTAAAGATCAACAGGTATTTTCTGCACTTGCTGAACCTTAGCCTGAAAAATGAAAATTAATGTAGCCTCTACAACAAAGGACTGGTAGGCAGCAATATTTGAAGTTCTCTGTTTTTAGGTTTAGATCATCTTTACAGCTAATTTCTACTCATCTTGAAAATAGAATGTAAAGCAATTAGCTTTTTTTTTTTTTTTTTTTTTTTTCAAAATTCCCTATTTTGATTTTTTACCTAAGAAATTACTTCTGTTAAGCTGTCCTGCTGCAAAGTAGATATACAGGCAATTGTTTGGGGTATGAATCACTTTCGGATAGCCCTCCTGCAATGTACTGCGGACCGGCGTCCCGTGCAGGCAAAGCGACATACTGGTACGTCACTGCCTGCTTCCAGGTTTAGGGCGCATTCATACGCTCCACCCACGCCGGCACCTTCTGTAACTGTACAGCATGTCCCGGCCAATGATTCATGGCTGTGACCTGCTTGATCAGCTGTTTCCAATCGACACAGTTCTCTGTACAGAGGGAATGATTGTTCTGTTTCTTATCCCTGCTAGGCAGGGATAAGAAACAAAGACATATTAGTAAAGGCAGCACACATTACACACATTTTACATTGTTAGGTGCATGTTTAACCCCTTGATCGCCCTAGATATTAAAGCGAAGCTTCACCTTATCTAACACCAATGGCCCTACTGCTAGCTAATACCTCTGTAAAAAGGGAAAAAATAAATTGTGCTATGAGGGGATTAACATCTGCCAGCACCTTAATTGACATAAATGAATCAAAATTGTGTATATGGAAATAGTGCAGAGCAAAAAATAAGAGCAAAACATATATGTGTGCATTCATATGAGGAATCACTACACAATTGTGAAAACATTAGAAGTAAATAATAAACAAAATACATATGCAGGAGTTTGGGATGCGTGAACACCTCTAAAGATAATTTAAAAGACCGTCCAAAGTGTAATGACATCAATGCGATAATCCTGTGAGTCCAAAATATGTATCCAAATAAACAGTGAGTCCAAGAAAAAGTATCAGGTAATCTTAGCATGTATAAAAGAATAGGTTCACTACACCAAAGTCACTCAGTGATCCACCATCTTAAAGGGGTTGTAAAGTTAGAAGGTTTTTTTTATCTTAAAGTGATTGTAAAGGCTCGTTAAATAAATAACCAACATGTTATATTTACCTGCTCTGTGCAGTGGAATTTGCACAGAGCCACCCCGATCCTCCTCTTCTTGGGTCCCTCTTCTGCTCTCCTGGCCCCTCCCTCTGGTGAGTGCCCCTCAGCCATCAGCTTGCTACAGGGGGCACCTGAGCTGAATCAGAGCTCCGTGTATCCATTCAGACACGGAGCCCCGCCCCCTCTCTCCCCTGATTGGCTGACTAATTTTGATGACAATGGCGCCGCTGCAGTTTCTCAGCCAATCAGGAGGAGTATCTGGAACAGCTAAGACACTCGTGGACAGCGCTGCAGAGAGAAGGGGCTCAGGTAAGTAATTGGGGGGTGCTGTGGAGGCTGCCACACACAGAAGGTTTTTTATCTTAATGTATAGAACGCATTAAGATAAAAACCTTCTGCCTTTAAAACCCCTTTAATGCATTCTAGGCATTAAGATAAAAAACCTTCTGTGTGCAGCAGCCCCCCAGCACCTACTAATACTTACCTGAGCCCCATCTCTATCCAGCGATTTCAATGAGTCCCTCGGCCATCCGGAACTCTCTCTCTCTCCTGATTGGCTGAGATATAGCAGCGGCACCATTGGCTTTCGCTGCTGTCAATCAGAGTCAGCCAATCAGGAGAGAGAAAGAGGGCGGGGCCAAACTGCAGCTCTGTGTTTGAATCGGAAAACAACAGAAGATCCTCTGGCAGGACTTTAAAGGGCAATGACTCCAGAAAAAGGCGTATGCAAAAAATAGATAAAAAGTTCAAATGTAATAATACAAAATCTAAAAATATAGACACAACTTTTGCTGTATCGACAATTTACAGAATTACAATTGATATAACATGTTGTTCATGATGAGATAAAAAAAAAAAAAAAACACTAATTTACATCACTGTTATACAAATGGACAGAGTGATACTCAACACGTTTCAAAGTCATGCATTATTTCTCTTTATCAGGAGCAAGTGGTATGAATGGACACATAGAGCTGCAGCTCTGCTCCAGTGCTGCTTGTTGCGGGGGCACTCAACAGGAGGGATCCTGCCACCTTGTCCCCTGTGTCCCCATTGGGAACAAACAGGGAACTTCCATGCTGGTCCACTTCAAAATACTAAATGTCGATCAGCTCACCAGCGCCAACAGATGATACACATATATACTGACTGAGCTTATTGTCTTATACTTTTCATTATTATTTATGTGCTCCAACTTTGGAGACTCTCAAAATTATAGAGTTGGGACTGCAATACACTGGAGTGCCGTGACATGGCCACTGCGGCTTACATACATATTTGCAAATGTGTGCAAACTAAACCCCTTGGTTTTAATGTGAACTGTTAGACAGGATAAGTTCAGTTTGTTGCAGGCTGCCTGGTAAGTCAGCTGGGCATTTTTGTTCGTTGTTTTTTGACATGCGTCGCCCTTCCATGTGCTCCTTTTTGCAAAGGCTAGGTTGGGGTGGTTGCCATTTGTTTGTACTGCAATGCGGGAAACCTGCATTCCATATGCACTTCCTGCACCACATTTAAAACGCACTGAGTGTGCAATCTGCTGCCTATCGGGTGTCTGTGTGTTCCTTATGATACCCTAAACAAAGATTGCAAATGCAATGCGTTTGCTTGCATTGGATTGCATGGTATCGCAGTATCATGTGATCCAGTTGCATTGCATTTTTAAAAGTAGCCCATGCACTATGTTTGGCTGATTTTTAGCCCATTCAAATTAATAGGCTGAAAATTTCACTGCACTGAATCGCACAAGAACGTGGTCCACGTTGCTTTGCGATTCAGTGTGGTGTGATTCTCAGCCCATTTATTGAATAGGCTAACATTGCACCAAAAGCAGTGCATGCCCTGTGAACCCGCCCTGAACGCGCAGTTTTTGATGTCTAGTTTGCATGAGGCTTTAGTGTCACAAAGAGTACATTTACATATTAAGGTAAATTTAAATCCAATCACTAAAATCTTTGTTAAAGCAACTTCATAGGTCATTTTCTATATTTTTAAATCCTACAGCTTTCATTAACATAATCCTGCCATGTCAGCCCTTGTTCTGACCATTTCTGTTATAGGGTGACAGCATCCTAACTGAGCTTCTATACTGTCACCATATCACACAGGCTTCTGATACAGATTGCAATAGGAGTGTACCAAATGGAAGTTTTGGTACCAAAACCGAAAATGCAGGATGCACTTAACCGAAAACCTGAATATGACAGTTTAAAAAAAAAAAAATATATATATTTTTATATACAATTGTATTATATTCAACGTTTTGTTTGAATTTGAATTTATTGCTGGCCATTATAGGCACCTTTAATGCAAGAAAAGCTCAAGAAAAATGCAGTCTGCAGTCTCTGACCATCTCTTGTATCATGTCTGTAATAACTTAAACTTAAACACATTGCTAATAGTATTAGAAAAATTTCCATTAGGTGCACCTCTAGCAGACATGATACAGCAGATGGTCAGAGACTGCAGACATGATACAAGAGATCAATGCAGCCTCACCGGTGGCTGTCAGATGCAGCCTTAACCGGTGGCTTTTAGATGCAGCCTCACCGGTGGCTTTTAGATGCAGCCTCACCGGTGGCTTTTAGATGCAGCCTCACCGGTGGCTGTCAGATGCAGCCTTAACCGGTGGCTGTCAGATGCAGCCTCACCGGTGGCTGTCAGATACAGCCTTAACCGGTGGCTGTCAGATGCAGCCTCACCAGTGGCTGTCAGATGCAGCCTCACCGGTGCCCAGATCAGAGCGGCGATCTCGCGGAGTGTCACGGAGCTGGATCAGTGTGCCGTCTATCACAGGAGGCGGGACAATTCACCTCCGTGACACAGGGAGATTGCCACTCTGCCAGAGGAGGACACCCCCGCAATGTGCGGTACCCTGAGGGAGACCCCGCACCCTTTTCGGTGCCATTATCAGCACCTTTTTAACTGCATTGAGATGCAAAAAAGGGATAAACGTGAACAGGTGTTATTATATTGAAAATAAATGTTTCAACGACAGTCCAGGTATAAGACAGGCAAGGTTCAGAATAGTCAGGGTCAAATCTGAAGTCAAAAGTCAGAGAGTAGTCAATTATTCGTTCCGAGGTTGTCAGCAAGGGAATCCCACCAGCAGAGCAGGGCAGACAAAAAGAGAGCTCAGAGCATGTGTTACAAATGCAGTATCACAAGCATGAGACTGCAGGCTTGGCTGGCGAAAATCAGGTTTGGTCTCCACCCAGAGACTGGCCACATCAATCACTTTGTGGGCGGACAGACAGACAAACAAGGAGAATGCCACAGCCAAACCAGGACATTGGAATGAGTAGCAGAAGCATTACATGCTCCTGACAAATGGCAATTGTTTATGCTACACAATGCTATAGTGACAGGAATACAATTAGGGTTTCCATCCACTTGATTTTATTTTAATATAAATTTTTTTTTAATATTTTTTTCTTTAAAGTAATAAAATAAGGGCAGATAAAGCTAGTTATGTCCTTGGAAAGCAGTGAATCTTTTATTAAAAAAATATGCATGCTGTGATGACAACAGAAATGTACACAGGGGAGAAGCAGAAAGTAAGAGGACTTAACATAAGAAAGAATACACAAAATGGAGCCAGTTAATTCCTATTCTGCTTGCTATGCATTTTAGATACCATCAGTCATATTCTCCAAAGCGCATTGCAAATAATTATGTGCAAATATGAATGCAAATTGGGATAGAGAAAACACTGCCACCTGTAGATACACCCAGAATGACAATGTACTTCTGCATCTGCTTTCCCACAGTAAGAGGTCTTCGTGTTGGACTCAGGCCACACATCGCTGCATGGGAGAAGCGCTGCTTACCGCCGGTTGATTTTTATGTGTTATGGATTATGTCTCTTATCTTGGCGAATAAGCCAAGCAGAAAAAAAGCTATTTAATAAAATTCTAATTAGCCTGAAAGTGCCATAACTGTGCGCTTAACCTGATCACCTTGATACAGGCAGAACAGAAAAAGCACAGGTAATGTCTACACCAGATCGATTCTCACAGACATTATTAGGTGGTCACTGATGATCCCACCAGCAATATTCGCTCTGCTCCACTGTCTCTGTCGTGGTGGCCAGACTGCTTCAATTAATTCTTTATTTTCCGATTGATCTCTTCCAATATGAATAATTGATCTATAGTCAACAATTCAATCAATTGATATGCCACACACAGGGAAGTGGATTTCAATCAGTAGTGATCACATCCACCATGTAATCTCATAATTTGTTTGAATAAAATACAATTGTATTGTCAAGAAAGGCACGCCAGCAACCAAGATAGCAGCCGCAGAAGAATGCCTGTTCTCCAAGTCCCAATGAAGAAAGCCGCGCGCTTGTAAACTAGAGTCTGGGATGCGAGTGGTTGTGCACACGCACATTGTGACAGTTCTTGGCGCTAGATGGGCTATTTAAACGAGGCTAGTACCCAGGATCAATGCTCTCTGGTCTACAGCATTCCCTGTGATTCCTGCTACCTGTTACTTTTTAAACCTGTTCCAGTTGCTAACTTGGCTTGTTCCTGACTACTCCTGCCACCTGTCTGCATCTGACCCCGGCTTGTCTCTGATACTGATTCGGCCTATTCCTCTGGTTACTTCGCTGCCTGCCTGCTACCGACCCAGCCTGTACCTTGACTTCACTCCAGCCTCCGCATCTGTTCCTGATCTGCCTGCTTGTATATGACCCGTTCTGCCTGCACCTGCCTGTGTTTCCTACCTACAGAACACCCACTTTGCTAGCTGCTGTGTCTATCTTCCAGTTTTTTTCACTCCATTACCATTCTGCTACAGTCTTCATCCTACCTGCTGTTCCTGGTCTCCTTGCTGTTGGTGGTCCTCCACGTTGTCATCGGAAATTCCAAGCCAGCTCATCCATCGGCGATCCTGCCAGACACTCGTGCCACTCTGCACTCCTGCACCTCCTGTCTGCTGTATCGGCGGTTCTCGAGTCAGGTGTATGAGAGGCCTATCGGGCTCCACCACTAGGTACGTGACACGTATTCATGAACAAAATCTCTCAGCACTGCAGAATGACTCATGATTTAACACGCTGACCAACTAACTCGGTTTGATGGAATCCGATTTAGACTGAGTCTACATCGATTTGCAGGGGAAGTTATTAGGGATGCACCAAAATTTCGGCGGCCAAAACATTTTGGCCGAAAGGAACAAAATGCAGATAATTGTGCCGATAATTGCGCAGTAGCAGTGGCTGCACCGCCCATTGTGTGCTGTCACCCAGGCGGCTCAAGGTCCTGTCCTGTTCTCCCCTCCCTCCTCCTCTCCTCCCTCCTGCTCTCCTTGCAGAGCAGTGATCTCTGTGTCAGAGCTGAATTGCCGGGCCACCGTAGTAACAAATGCCCCGCCTCCTGTGATAGACAGCACACTGATCCAATGCCAGGGCATTGAATCAGTGTAATGTGATCACAGGAGGTGGGACATTGTTACTGTGGCCCGGGCAATTCAAATCCAGCCCCCTGACACAGCGGGGGATCGCTGCTCTGATCTGGACACTGACGAGGCTGCATTCACGGGCACTGGTGAGAGGCTGCACCTGACGGGCACAGACAAGGCTGCATCTAACATGCCCTGGTAGACTGCATCTAACAGACACTGGTAGACTGCATCTAACAGACACTGGTAGGCTGCATTCACAGGCACTGGTAGGTTGCATCTAACATGCACTGGCAAGGCTGCTGATACAAGAGATAGTTAGAGACTGTGGACATAATACAAGAGATGGTTAGAGACAGAGGACGTGGTACAAGAGATGGCTAGAGACTGTGGACATGATACAAGAGATGGTTAGAGACTGAGGACATGATATAAGGGATGGTTAGATATTGCAGCAGACAAATCAGAAACCTAACTGACGCTTTTGAGAATTTTTGGGGACTAGAAACACTAATACAGTAATCCGTGCTAAAAATATGAACTGTCACTGTACTAATGACACTGGCAGGAAAGGAATTAACATTGGGGGCGATCAAAGGGTTAAATGTATGCCTAGGTTGTGCTTACTCACTGTGGGGGAGGTGCTATGACTAGGGGAAGGCAAAGATCCATGTACCTGCTTTGCAGAAACACAGGATCTGTGCCTTCCCTTCTAACAGAACAACAATCTGCCTTGTTAACATAGGCAGATTGTCATTCTGCCTGTGCCCTGTACAATCGGCAGGTGAGTCTGCGGTACACACTTCTGGGCTCTCGCTATGTTTAATCACAGTGGGAGCGGGTCGCTGGCAGCCCGTGCGCACCCCAGACCCGGAAGTGTCAGATCACGTACTAGGTACGTGATCTGGTGCAGAGTTGCTACCCTGCTGCAGTATATGTGCGGTGGGCGGTCGTTAACTGGTTAAAGTAATATTAAAGGCAATTTTTTTTTCTTTTAAATGAACAAACATATTATACTTACCTGTTCTGTGTAAATAGTTTTGGACAGAGCAGCCCCGATCCTCCTCTTCTTGGGTCCTCTGCCAGCGCTCCTGGCCCCTCCCTCCTACTGAATGCCCCAGAGCAAGCAGCTTACAATGGGGGCACCCAAGCAGGCTAGCTCTCAAATTGCTGCTCTGCGTGTCCACACAGAGCCGTGGCTTGGCCCCGCCCCCGTTCCCTCCTTATTGGCTCACTGGCTGTGATTGACAGCAGTGGGAGCCAATGGATCTATCTTGCCTACCCTGCACACAGAAGGTTTTTTACCTTCATGCATAGAATGTTTGAAGGTAAAAAAAAACCTTGAGCCTTTACAACCCTTGTAACTATGTAGTTTGCCCATCAGTTACTTGATTATATTTTCATAACTGCTTCTGTAACCGCAATCATGCGACTGATCAAAATGAATTGAAGACACAGGCATAAAGGAAATGAACGCAGATGGGGATCTCTACAATGATTTCATAGTATTTATGGGGATTAAATGTACACAGAATTTTAAAAAATGGTGAAAAAATTGAGAATTAGAACTTGAAGCATATTGTATGTCATTTTTGTTTTTTCTACTTTTAGTTGCACTAGAACTTCACACGCAACAGCACTTTAAACCTGTGTCTACCCAGGCATGATACAATGAGAGCTGTGTTAGTTGTATACTTTTTTTTGTAATTATCTGTTTGTATTTATTCATGATGTTGGCATCTAGCTCATGGTACCTGCAGTAATGACCGGCATTTACCAGGGTGCTCCTGATCATGTGACGATTGTTTTTGCGATGGCATTTCATCAGTTGGTATTTCAGATTTTGGTAACAGTATACCTTCTCTATAATGGACCCAGGTTTCTCCAGAGTGAACAGCTGTGGTATAAAACGGTTTTGTATATTATTTTCTTTAAGCTTTCTCACATTATCTCTGGCAGCCCTGTGCTTTTTTCACAGCTTATAATTATTACCGGTTGATCCACCTATGCTCGAGAGCTAATAGAGAATTTGAGATCCAAGAACACTTAACACAATATACGTAAAACAAAAACAGTCACAAAAAGCAGTGCAGTGCCCATAGGCTTGCTTGGAACTCATTATGGCTGGATTATAAGTGAGAAAACAGTTACATATTAATGGTGCTAAGAGGATTAACCTTACTCTGTGAAGGTAAGTACATAAATGGCTCTTTAGCAAGGCAGATGGAAACTGTTGACTGAGTTTACAAGTGTTGGAGAACATGCAGGTAATGAGTAAGCAGCTCGTTCTCCTCCCTGTTGAAATCAAACCTCTTCCCCCATATCCCTGCAGGACAGAAAGGGTTAATTAATTAGTATTTTGAGCTTTTAATTGGAGCTTAGTGGGTCCCGCATGACAGCTGTCTGCCCCCCCTCCCAACTAAATTCATTTGTTTAAATTCATTTTGTACAATAGCGAAATTAATTATGCAGATTTCCTTTTGGAGGTAATGTTGTTTTGCCGCTCCAATATTAGTTTGTTGCAATTGTGCTCTGGGGGTCTCTGCATATTGTCTGCGATATTATCAGGCACTGGGCCTCTCTCATTTCGGGTTATTGACAGTTTCTGAGACGAGATGAAGATAATTATTAAGCCATTGTTGTGTATGGGAGGAGGCCAGTTACACGATGAAAAATAAAAAATAACATTTTTTCATTCCGAGTTAGCCTGCTTTCTTCCTTTTTTCCATGTAATTGTTCTCCCACGTTACTGTCGGCATTTATTTATTTCTGCATTACTCGGCAAGTCGCTCTTAAAGGTAAAGAAAAGCTTAAGCAGAACTACTCTTAAAACTGTTCCCTCTCCCCTCTTCCTACATATCCTGCCTACCCTGTATATAAACAAAAAGTCTGTGTATCTAACTATTTTTAATCTGCTCTGGTCCAGTCATGTGATCCTGCAGCACCAACTTCCCTATGTGAGAGAGCAGCTGCTGCAGGGTAGTGCCAACAACAGCTGGACCTTTGGAGCCCATGGGTGACGCCATGGCTCTAGGAATTCACAGCCCTTGTTGAGTACTTCTCTACATAGGGGAGCCTCTTTCTACCTATCCTGCCTACCCTATTTACAAAAAGTGTCTGTACTTCCCTATTTTTAATCTGCTCTGGTCTATTCATTTAATCCTGCAGAGAGCAGCTGCTGCGGGAGAGTGCCCACAATGGCTGGGCCATTGGAGCCCTTGGGTGACATCATGGCTTCACAGCCTTTGTTGAGCATTCCCTTACGTAGGAGAACCTCCTCCTATCTATCTTGCCTACTCTATATTAAAAAAAAGTCTGTGTGCTTACCTATTTTTAATCTGCTCTGGTCTAGTCATGTGATCCTGCAGCGCCAGCTTCCCTATGTCAGAGAGCAGATGCTGCAGGGGAGTGTCAATAACAGCTGGGCCTTTGGACCCCATGGGTGATGTCATGGCTCTAGGAATTCACAGCCCTTGTTGAGGACTCCCTTACACAGGGGAGCCTCCTTCTACCTATCCTGCCTACCCTATATACAAAACGTGTGTGTACTTACCTATTTTTAATCTGCTCTGGTCTATTTATTTATTCCTGCAGTGCCAGCTCCTCTATTTCAGAAAGCAGCAGCTGCAGGGAAGTGCCCACAATGGCTGGGCCATTGGAACCCATGGGTGACATCATGGCTCCAGGAAATCGCAGCCTTGTTGAGCATTCCCTTACATAAGAGAGCCTCCTCCTACCTATCCTGCCTACCCTATATAAAAAAAAAGTCTGTGCACTTAATTTTTTTTAAAGCGGAGGTCCAAACTCAAATAAAAAATGACATTAAAATTTTACAAAAATATATAAAAAAATTTGAAAAAAACAATTTACTTACCAGAAACCCCTGTTGCTAGGCAGTCTTCCTAATCTGCCTCTTCCTATTCTGCGGCGCTGTTCTGTAACTTCCTCCTCTTTGTTGAGCTGCCCCGTTGTATTCTGGGACATGTGTGTGTCCCAGAAAACAACAAGGCCATTCACAAAGCGCCGCACGACTCGCGCATACGCCGCAAAGCTCCACTGCCTGTTTCCCTTAGGATGGCAGTGTCGGCACCTGATCCGATGGATGGATCGGCCTCGGGGGGCCGACATCGCGGGCTCGCTGGACAGGTAAGTGCCCTTATTAAAAGTCAGCAGCCTACAGTGTTTTTAGTTGCCAACTTTTTTTTTTTTTTTTCCTTTTAAACAGCTGGACCTCCGCTGTAATCTGCTCTGGTCCAGTCATGTGATCCTGCAGCACCAGCTACTCTATGTCAGCAGCTGCTGCAGGGGAGTGCCAATAACAGCTGGGCCTTTGGACCCCATGGGTGATGTCATGGCTCCAAGAATTCATAGACTTTGTTGAGTACTCCCTTACACAGGGGAGCCTCCTTCTACCTATCCTGCCTACCCTAAATAAAAAAGTGTGTACACTAACCTATTTTTAATCTGATCTTGTCTAGTTATTTGAGAGAGAACAGGAGCTGCAGGGGAGTGCCCACAATGGCTGGGCCATTGGAGCCAATGGGTGACATCACGGCTCTAGGAATACACAGCCTTTGTTTAGCATTCTCTTACACAAGGGAGCCAAAGCTGCAGGATCATGTGACCGGAGCGGATTAAAAAAAGGTAAGTATACAGATCTTTTTTTTATACAGGATAGTTAGGTAGGAGGAGAGGGGAGAGAAATTTTAAAGAATAGCTATAATTAGGCTTTTCTTCAACTTTAAATTTAAAGGGGAAACTATTATAATATCACCTATGTTTTTTTGGATACAGCGTATAAGAGATCAGCTTGATCTAGATGATTTTATGAATGTATGTTGGTGTTCTAAAAACTGTTTCTATGTTTGTAATTTTGTTCTGCTTGTATTTATGTACATAAGCCCAGCCATATTTCCTTAGTACATTCTCAGGCTATGCTTTAGTTTTACACAGTGGATGCGCTTTACTGCTTTTTCTCCCAATGCAAATCTTACCACTTATTGAATGCAATGCACCTTTTGTCTCACTGATTAACATCTCAAATTGAACAGGTAGATTATCCATGAAGGGCAAAGCAACAGGCAGGCTCACTTTAAAGCGTTTGTAAATTGCAGATTAAAAAAAAAACAAAAAACCTGCAAGGCAATGGTATAATGTGCTAGTATGCATCGCATACTAGCACTTTATGAAATACTCACCTTGGAACAAAGCCATCCAGTTTTGTTATGTCACCGTTGAGAGGGCTGACATATTCCCCCTGTCTGTCTTCTGGGTTTGCGTGGTCCGACTATGTGATTGGCTGGAGCCGCGATGACGTCACTCCCGTGCTTGCACCACGTTTTCGGCACGGGCTCTGAAGGCCCAGCACTGTAAGTTGGATCTTCAGAGTGCATGTGCCAATGATGTCATTGGCTGCATGCACTCTGAATATCTCCTAAACGATGCAAATTTAGGGGATATTCACAGTACCTGCAGGTAACTGGAAACAAGGAGAAGAAGACATTTCTAAGGTCTGAGTTGATCCCAGTTGGAGCTCACACAGTGGTCAGGACTCTTTCTGATGTGACCGCTCTAGGAAGTTGCCAAGCACCAACACTGTCACATGGAGGAAAAGGAAAATGAGTCGCATGCTTCTCCGTATTCAGAAGTACCTGATATTCTCTTTGCTTGCAGTGGTTGAAAGAGCGAAGGGGTGGTATGTATGCGCAGGATGGAGGCAAACATTAAAGTTAACCTGTTGCTTATCCTTGCATGGCACAGATTTACTTTAGGGCAGGTGTTGATGGACTTTGGTCTTCAGTGTCAGTGGCATCAGTTTAAGATGTTTTTGAGAGCATTCAGAATTCATTGACCGGAGCATTTGATTTACTTGAAGTGGGTTTTGCTTCCCCATAGACTCGTATAGGAATGCAAAACCCACTTGAAGTAAACAATTCTCCAGCGACATGGGCCCTAAGGCAGGGGATAGAAGAAGTAAAATACAGAGCTCTCTGACAGTCATTCTACAAATTCATTTTATACCAGCCTTGCTCAAGCTTTTTAACACAGAAAAACCCTTCAAATCATTTTCTATTCTCACGGAACCCCGGCCTACAATTACTATATATACAGATCATGGTACGTTTGTGCAGAATTTTAAAGGATGCACTCGAGGCACCCCATTCTAAAATGTAAAAAACTGAACTAATAGTTTTACAATATGCAGAAACATAGACACAAGTGGGACACCCAAAATTAGCGATGATTTTTTTCTTCCAAAGCAAATGTGCCTCTGCACACTGGTACTGACTAGTATTCCAGTGTTTCTCTTCTCCTTCAGCTTCTCTCCCTCACTCAGCTAATGTGATCCCAGTGCTGAAGGAGAGGGTCAGGGGAGAGGCAAACAAGGATGTTGTGCAGGTGCCTGATGTCCTCCTTTGAACCGATGATGTCATTATTTGTTAGGATGCCAGTGGCTGGAAGGATGTAACAGTGCTCAAGTAAAACCTTTTACCTAAAAGGCAAGCTTCGTCTATCTACTGGCCTGTAGGCATTATGCCAAGGCACCCCTGAAGAAACCTGAAGGCATTCCCAGTTGCCTGGGCACCCTGTTTGAAAAAGGATGCTTTAGTGTGATGGTCACTAAGAAGAATGCACCTTACATTGGGGGAATCTCCCACTTTACATATAGCTAAAATGAGCATTGTTGTTAGTGGTTATGTATCTAAGAGAAGGAATTTGCCTCATTGCTCAAGGAACTTATATATACCTCTAGGGGAACCCTAGGGATCCATGGAATCCCTTGTCGCTGCTGACTTTTAATGTAAGGACACTTCCCTGTCCAGGGATCCTGCGATGTCAGCACCCCAAGCCAGTTTGTCAAACGTAAACTGTAAGGGAAAGCCTTCAGGCTTCACAGCCTGTTTCCTACTGCACATGCCTGAGTCACGCTGCGCTTTCTGAATGGTCCCACCATCTTCTGGGACCTGTGTGTGTGTGTCCCAAAAGGCTGTGGGGGAAGGAGGAGGGGCCGAAAATGCTTGTAGATCGCTGCTGCGATCTTATCCTGTAGTGGGAGCGGGTACCTGTCAAAACCAGGTACCAGCTCCACTCAAAAAGTGTCGAATATGGCAGTGAAGGGGAGGAGGGTGCGAAAAAGTGGAGCTTCCCCCTTTTGGGTGGAGCTCTGCTTTAAGATAGGAAAGCCACAAACAAAGTTATGTCGACCAAAGATGGTTTGACTCTCAGCCGGTTTAGCAGGGACCGGACAAGATTCGAACCATGTATGGGCAGGCTGAATTTACCCAAGTTGGTCTGTCGGATTAAGCATTTGACTATTGCTAGTGGCAATATTGCTAGTAATCACTCTGTTCTCCCAGCGGGGACGGCTTCCCCCACATCATGGGAGGGAATTTAATTGATTTCGGTTGCAGGAAAGAAAATCAATCTGTCTATGGCCGACTTTACTTTGATGAAAACACTGCAATAATACCATGAATTCTTAGCTCAGTGTAAATACACTTTTTATAATCCTTTTAATTGGTTAAAAACTAAAAAAAATTGTGATTTGGGAGATTATGTATATAGGCAATAATGAATCAATTAAATTAGATAAATATATAAATACACAATTATAAATATATAAAGTGTCTCTTCAGTATTGCAGCAGCGCTGTGCACCCCAATTAAACAGGGTCTCTTTCTTAATCTATTTCAGAAAGTTCAAACACGGATCTGATAGCCAGAGTCCCACCAATAAATAATCAAGATGTATTCTGTGAGGGTAGTAATCCTTTCACCAAGCGATACACCACGTGCTGGGGTCCCCAATGAAAACTCACTCACCAGAAATCAGATCAACAAAAGCCTTGATTAATAGTAGTAAATCTGCATCAATATCCAAAGCGACCACCAGATGTCAGTATTATTCCCAGTAGTTCCAATAGGATATGTAGAAGAAACAAAAATGCTCACATAGCGTGATACTGCTAAACATCTTTATTTGAACCATCCAAACATCCCCTTAAAACCATGCATACCAAAATTTAATAAACACTGAGCAAAGATAACAAAGTGCACTGTGCCTGATTGCGTCCTCCAGTCGTGAAAAACCTGTCAGGAGCGCTCCCTGTGTGTAACCACAGTCACACGCTTCCTGGTTCCTCGGTTGGTGGAGCACATGCGTCACTTCCTGTGCGACACGTCCCTAACGTTTCGTCACTTCCTGGACTTCTTCTGAGGGCGTGACACACAAGAAAGGAGGCCGGTATTTATATAAGTGGCAGGCGGAACAGCCAATCAGCAGAAGCAGACGCCCGGATGACTCACACATCCCCGCCCCTAATGCTAAATACTGTCAGCAATGTGTGAAATAACATCATCCGGACATTCTGCTCCCACAGGTCGTATTAAGCATAACAATACCGGTTCTAGTGGAAGATGACCTAATGCATAAAAAACAAGTACCTTGAATACCTGCAATCATTCAGTGTATGCGGCGCGGACATTGATCCGCAGCGCTATCATTGAGCAAGCACACTTTCGGTATTCATTAAAACTGATTAAAATATTCTCTCAAAATATAAAAGTTTTCAGTAAACAAGAATTGTCTAGCAATTTTACATCATACATTGCTTATCCTATGAATAAAGATAAAAACTGCATAGCGATTTCCTAGCACGTATTGAATAATCGCATACGCTAAATTGCACCTGATAAACATATGTTGGAATATTAAAATAAATATATTGTCTAGCAATTTTACATCATACATTGCTTATCCTATGAAAAGATAAAAACTGCATAGCGATTTCCTAGCACGTATTGAATAATCGCATACGATAAATTGCACCTGATAAACACATGTTGAAATATTAAAATAAATATGTATTAAAATTGTATATCTAAAATGTATATATGTACATATATAAAATATATGACAATCCACATGTAAATTTATGTATATAAAACGTGATCATATTGGAGTCAAAATTATAATAAAAAAATTACACTGTGATAAAATGAAACTGGAACCATACCCCAGGGTATGTCTATGTGTCACTGATGAAACAATTTATGTCAAGCTCTATGTTAAGACCTTTGGGGGCAATCACATCCACAGAATAGATCCAATGGGTTTCACGTTTGGATAACTCTCGGATGCGATTTATGCCCCTCCAATGGGACTGGAGATGTTCAACCCCCCAAAATTCCAATCCCGTCGGGATGAACATCTCCAGTCCCATTGGAGGGGCATAAATCACATCCGAGAGTTATCCAAACGTGAAACCCATTGGATCTATTCTGTGGATGTGATTGCCCCCAAGGGTCTTAACATAGAGCTTGACATAAATTGTTTCATCAGTGACACATAGACATACCCTGGGGTATGGTTCCAGTTTCATTTTATCACAGTGTAATTTTTTTATTATAATTTTGACTCCAATATGATCACGTTTTATATACATAAATTTACATGTGGATTGTCATATATTTTATATATGTACATATATACATTTTAGATATACAATTTTAATACATATTTATTTTAATATTTCAACATGTGTTTATCAGGTGCAATTTATCGTATGCGATTATTCAATACATGCTAGGAAATCGCTATGCAGTTTTTATCTTTTCATAGGATAAGCAATGTATGATGTAAAATTGCTAGACAATATATTTATTTTAATATTCCAACATATGTTTATCAGGTGCAATTTAGCGTATGCGATTATTCAATACGTGCTAGGAAATCGCTATGCAGTTTTTATCTTTATTCATAGGATAAGCAATGTATGATGTAAAATTGCTAGACAATTCTTGTTTACTGAAAACTTTTATATTTTGAGAGAATATTTTAATCAGTTTTAATGAATACCGAAAGTGTGCTTGCTCAATGATAGCGCTGCGGATCAATGTCCGCGCCGCATACACTGAATGATTGCAGGTATTCAAGGTACTTGTTTTTTATGCATTAGGTCATCTTCCACTAGAACCGGTATTGTTATGCTTAATACGACCTGTGGGAGCAGAATGTCCGGATGATGTTATTTCACACATTGCTGACAGTATTTAGCATTAGGGGCGGGGATGTGTGAGTCATCCGGGCGTCTGCTTCTGCTGATTGGCTGTTCCGCCTGCCACTTATATAAATACCGGCCTCCTTTCTTGTGTGTCACGCCCTCAGAAGAAGTCCAGGAAGTGACGAAACGTTAGGGACGTGTTGCACAGGAAGTGACGCATGTGCTCCACCAACCGAGGAACCAGGAAGCGTGTGACTGTGGTTACACACAGGGAGCGCTCCTGACAGGTTTTTCACGACTGGAGGACGCAATCAGGCACAGTGCACTTTGTTATCTTTGCTCAGTGTTTATTAAATTTTGGTACGCATGGTTTTAAGGGGATGTTTGGATGGTTCAAATAAAGATGTTTAGCAGTATCACGCTATGTGAGCATTTTTGTTTCTTCTACATATCCTATTGGAACTACTGGGAATAATACTGACATCTGGTGGTCGCTTTGGATATTGATGCAGATTTACTACTATTAATCAAGGCTTTTGTTGATCTGATTTCTGGTGAGTGAGTTTTCATTGGGGACCCCAGCACGTGGTGTATCACTTGGTGAAAGGATTACTACCCTCACAGAATACATCTTGATTATTTATTGGTGGGACTCTGGCTATCAGATCCGTGTTTGAACTTTCTGAAATAGATTAAGAAAGAGACCCTGTTTAATTGGGGTGCACAGCGCTGCTGCAATACTGAAGAGACACTTTATATATTTATATATTTATAATTGTGTATTTATATATTTATCTAATTTAATTGATTCATTATTGCCTATATACATGTTCTACTATTTAAGCAGCTGCTACTAGTCATGTAATTATTTATGTGCCGCACATACACCGTTAGAATATTGTACTAAGCGCAGAGCATTGTTGTTTTTTTGGGACGGGCATATACAGCATACATTCATTCATGGGAGATTATGTAACCTTACATAAGGAAATTAGGTAGCACAAGATATGGATCCTGTACTTCATAAACCTTAAACATGATGTTACTGCTTAATTTGAAATTAAAATCACACTGCAGCAAAAGGCGGATAGATCTTTGTCAATCACAGACCTATGTGGACCTGTGGTTTACATGTCCTAGTTCTAATTCCATTGATTAAATCAGTATTCCTGTACATTCTCTCTACAGGGCGCCCAACTGCCCGTCGTGTGGCCAACCAGATACCCGATGAAATCTCCCAGAATCCTTTACTCCTGGAAGCCATTTCTGTACTACCTCAAAACTATAACTTTGAAATTCCTAAGACAATATGGAGGATTCAGCAAGCTGAAGCTAAAAGAGGTATGCTTATGTTATTATGGTTTTATGTTACCATTGTAGGATTGCAGATTTAGACTGAATTCATCTTTTGGTATTGCAATAATATGCTGTAGATTGCATGTTACCACAGAACACAGTAACGCGCAGACTGTTTGCGTTGCATTGCAGTACCATTCGTTTTAAATGGCACCCCTAGGCACCACAGTGGATTTGCATTTTAGCGCATCAAAATGCACAGATATAAACTATGTTGTGCACTGCTTTGATTTAAGAAAAAAAAAGGGGGTAAAATCTGCATGACTGTGCTCTGACAGCCTCTTTAATACATACATAATGCACATTAACAAAAAGTTAAAATGTGTATTTACAACTTTTTTTGCATTACCAGTTCAGTGCAGGGGCAATGCATTGACTCCTGCAAACTCTTACCCCAGGTCAGTATTGGGGTCCGAACCTTCTGTTATGGGGCTGTAAGAAGTAAACAATGGACTACAAGTGTGGGGATGTCGCCGCACTTGTGCTCCAGTGAGATCTGTGAGTCTCCTAACAAGGGGCGTAACATAGGCAGGCTAATTCTAATCAGGACTCGAAAGAATGCAAACATGTACTAAAAACATTAGATAAAAATAAGACTGCAGCGCCAGATAAATGACCGGTCACCTGTGTAGGAGGTCTGGGAGATCCTAGCAGCATTCCTGTTGCTCTACTAAGCCTGTTTAGACCCCCCTGAGTAAGGGTGGTCGCAGGCTTTCTGGTAAGCCCCCATTGTTTTTATTGAAAGGTGACGGGCAACTCTGGGTCACGCACTGGAAATCTTCCTTTTGGATATTTTCATTTATGAACTGTATTTGTCAATATTTTTATGTGTTTTTATATGCATGTTTATTGCCATTGGAATAATTACTTATGGACAATTTTTTCACTTTTTTGCACTGGATTATTGATCACTATTGTTATACTGGTAGTATACTGTATACATTATCATTATACATATCATACTCACTTGTAGTATTTATCTGGCACTGCACTCTTATTTTTAGCTATACCTTTTTGTGCCCTATATCGGGGTTATAGTGTTCAGCTGCAGGATATATTTCACAGCCCCTTTTATATTATTTTTCTATTTTTCACATTTATCACGCACCTAGCGCAATTCTTCTTTTTTATTTTATGTACTGAAAACATTATTAGTGCCGTGTGCACAGTGAGGGCAGTGTGCAATACATACAAAATAGAATACAATTATATACAGAACTTACAAATTTCCTTTACAGTCTCCTCTCTTTTGATCAATATTTTGATCACTAACCATACCTGCTATCACCTTTTAACATGAACCTTCACACGCTTAGGTGGAGGTAATCCTGGCCAAAGAGGCAAAAACTCCATTGTGGAGAATATTGTCCTGAAAATGCCTTACCGACCAAGGAAGTCTGATAACTCAAATGTAGGCGAAAGGCTTACCTCAGCCGGCTGCTTTATCAGAATTTCCCGGATTGTCTCAAGCTCCTCATTTCGGATTCTCAGGGTCACCTGTAAATCCCCTCCTGGCTGGCTCGCCATCTGACCTGGACATTTATGGATAGGCAACTCCTATCTTCTTATTGAGTAGTGGTTCCAAATTAATAATAACTACTGCAGTAGGGAACAGACACAAAAGATACACTCCGCATCTTTCCAAATAACTGTTTTGCTTTATTATGACACAATTGAAGATTTTTATACACATGATTACGTAGGTAGAGGTCGACCGATATATCGGCTGGCCGATATATCGGCCGATATTTGGCTTTTTTTACTTAATCGGCATCGGCCGATTGTGCTGATAAAAAAAGCCGATTCAGCGGGACTTGCAAATGACTTCTGTAATTGAAGTCAATTGCAAGTTGTCTGAAGTTTTCTTCTCTCCTCCTCTGGGCAGCCTGCCAAGTCTGATAAGAAGATACATTGTATCTCTTTCAGGTTCTTTTATCAATAGACTGAACTCCGTGGAGAAGTTTTCAGTTTAACCATTTAAAGACTAAATCTTTTCTGACACTTGTTGCTTACAAGTAAAAATCCTGTATTTTCTGCTATAAAATCACTTAGAACCCCCAAACATTATATATATATATTTTTTTTAGAAGAGACCCTAGGGAATAAAATAGCGGTTGTTGCAATATTTTATGTCACACGGTATTTGCGCAGCGGTCTTTCAAACGCAATTTAAAAAAAAAAAAAAAATACACTAATGAAATTAAAAAAAAAAAAAAAAGCAGTAAAGTTAGCCCATTTTTTTTCGTCCAAAAGTTTTGATTTTTTGTGTATTTAATATTTAAGATATAGTTATTTTTTTTTATCTAAATTCTACATACAAGTGAACTGATTGGAGGTTTGTTTTGTTTAATAAATGTTTAAATATAAACATTTTTCTGTATCACTTATTACTTAAGGCTGCTTTCACACTGGAGCGGGCATGCGTTGACGGTAAAATGCTGTTAATTTTAGCGGCGCTTTACCGTCATTTTAGCAGCGCTATTCGGCTGCTAGCGGGGCGCTTATAACCCAGCTAGCGGCCGAAGAAGGGGTTAAATGCGCCCCTGAAGCGCTGCTGCCGAAACGCTTTGCAGGCGCTTCGGCAGCGGTGCGCATTCATTTCAATGGGCAGGAGTGGTGGAGGAGCGGTTATACACCGCTCCAAAGATGCTGCTTGCAGGACTTTTTTTTAACATCCTGCCAGCGCATCGCCTCAGTGTGACAGCACTCAGGATATCACACAGACTGCAGGGGAGCCGTTTCTTTCTCGAACATCACGGGACACAGAGCCACAGTAATTACTGATGGGTTATATAGGTATCACTGGTGATTGGACACTGGCACACCCTATCAGGAAGTTCAACCCCCTATATAATCCCTCCCCCTTGCAGGGATACCTCAGTTTTTACGCCAGTGTCTTAGGTGATGGACGTGTAAAGATGTCCTGTGCTGAGCTCCAAAGGGAATATCCTAAGATCCTATACTGGGGCAAGCCAGGCGAACCGGATCCATTCAAAGTGTCTTTTCATGGCCGAATTGAATGGTACCCGGGCCTCGTGTCTGAAGAAACGAGGTTTTACCCGTAATGCTTCTCTTTTTAGAGAGCTGGACCCCGCAGATCAGAAAATGGCTTTAAACTTCCTAATTTCTGGCGAGGTGCTTTACGGTCCCAGAACTGTTGTATCCCCCTACTGATGGGGGCCCCAGTCTCTGACGGTTTTTTCAAACGGAGCCCACCGGGAGAGGTGAAGATTGGGTCTGTGTAAACAGCACCCTGCGGCTGGATAAGGTAAGAGGAGATTCCACAGAATTTTTGAGTTCTAGTGGCTTTTCTCCTTTAAGGTAAATGCATGCTATGCCTATTGTGACTACCGGGGGCTGCCAAGAGCACAAACCTACACATGCTGACTGACTGTCTCAGGTGTTCAGTGCTGATTATGTCCCAGCATCTCAAAGCAGGATGCAAGTAGGTAAGGTGGAAAGTGGGATTTCTCATGTTTGAATGTTCCCCCCAGGCTAGAGAGGGGCCACAGGGGTCTAGAAAGTGGTTATACCACCCGGGCTCTGCGGCCTAATGGCCACCATCTCTGAAGATAGCCGTTCAGGCAGATCTTGTTACCAGTCTCCCTCCTCCCCCCCCCCCATCCCCAGCCTTTTCTCCAGAAGCATGACAGGAGAGTCGGCAGTGCGGGAAGCGCTCGTTTTTTTCAAAACTCGAGGGGGGGGGCGGTAGAGGAGGGGGCGGGACGTCAGCACAGAGTGCTTAGACTCCCACTCAGGCCAGCTGCAGGCTATTAAAGGCACTCTGTACAGGTGCACTCAGCCTTCTGAGAGACACAGAGCTGACGGTCGCATGTAAGGTGGGACACAGGCATTCTCCTAGGCAGCATTTACTGAAGTAACACCAGACTGAGCATTGGGTAGCAAGGCTTTTAGCCAGACTACATCGCTCAGCGGGCAGTGTTCATTTGTATACCTCACACCTTGTTGCTTTGCACTATGGGTAGAAGAGGTTCAAGCACCCCAGGAACCAGAGACACTAGGGGATCTCGTTCAGGTTCTGAGGGCCCCCTGTCGGCAGCATCCTCCCCCCCTAAAGATGGGCCAGGGATGGCTAGCCAGGGAGAGCCATCGGGGTCAGGGGCTACACCTGCTTCTGGCACTTCAGCCCCTGTATATGTTACACAAGAGGTTTTTTCCTCAACCATTAATAGTCTAGAGGAAAGATTAATGGCCGTGATTACGTCTTCATTCAGTGGAAGAAAACGCACTAGGCTTTCCTCTGTTCCCCAAGACCCTCAGACAGAGGAGCTCTGGGATAAAGGAGATGAATCCCTTTCAGAGGATCGGGATGGGATGGATGATTCCTCTTCGGAGGATTCAGGTGGAGAGGGACCCTCTGCGACTTCCCAAGAGGAGAAAGTCTTAGTGCAGATCCTCACTGGATTGGTCCGCTCCACATTTAAGTTGCCCATACCTGAAACTGCTAAAGAATCCTCTTCTGCTTTGGGGTCACTGAAACCTTTCCAAGCAGCACATGCTTTTCCTGTTCATACTTTACTTGAAAAGCTTATTTATTCTGAGTGGGATCACCCAGACAAATGTTTTTTTCCGCCGAGAAAGTTTTCAACACTTTATCCGATGGAAGAAAAGTTTATTAAAATGTGGGGAATACCGGCTATTGATGCCGCCATTTCCTCCGTAAATAATAGCCTGACTTGTCCTGTAGACAATGCTCAGATGCTCAGGGATCCTGTAGATAAAAGGATGGAATCCCTATTGAAGGATGTTTTCTCCTTAGCAGGATCAGTGGCCCAACCTGCAGTAGCAGCGATTGGAGTCTGTCAATACTTAAGAGACCATGTTAAGCAGGTCATCAAAGTATTACCTGAACAGCAGGCCCAGGGGTTTGCTAACCTTCCAGCGGCCTTATGCTTTGTGGTTGACGCCATTAGAGATTCTATCGTGCAAACCTCCCGTCTGGGGTTGGTGCATATACGTAGAATCCTATGGTTGAAAAATTGGTCAGCCGAAGCACCATGTAAGAAGCTACTGGCTGGGTTTCCATTTCGTGGTGCAAGGTTGTTTGGAGAGGACTTGGATAACTATATCAAGAGAATCTCTTGTGGGAAAAGCACTCTCTTACCTGTCAAGAAGAAGAGTAAGCGTCCCTCTTTCAAACGGACTCTTTCCCCAGCGCCGGGGGCTTCAGCCTCCAGGCAGTCTCGACGGCCGCCTCCATCGGGGTCCAGAGACAAGAGTCAACCCCAGGGACAAAAGAAGTCCTGGGGAAAGAAGCCTACTAGGCAAAACACTAAGACCTCTGCATGAGGGGGCGCCCCCGCTCACTCGAGTGTGGGGAAGACTGCGACACTTCTCAGAGCTCTGGCACGAGGACTTCCAGGACAGATGGGTAGTCTCCACGGTAACCTTAGGGTACAAGCTGGAGTTTCAGGAATTCCCTTCTCCTCGGTTCCTCAGATCAAATGTTCCCAGAGACCCAGAGAAGAAGTAGTCGCTCCTTCTAGCGTTAGAGCGACTTTTGTCGCAGGAGGTCATTATGATAGTTCCCGCAAAGGACCAGGGATTGGGCTTCTATTCCAACCTTTTTACGGTCCAAAAGCCAAATGGGGATGTCAGGCCCATTTTGGACTTAAGGGATCTGAACCGATTCCTAAGGATTCAATCCTTCCGCATGAAATCAATTCGAACAGTAGTTCCCACCCTGCAGGGAGGAGAATTTCTGGCATCAATAGACATCAGAGATGCATATCTGCATGTGCCCATTTTTCCTGCTCATCAGAAGTTTCTGCGCTTCGAGGTAGGAGGGCGCCATTTCCAGTTTGTGGCTCTGCCTTTTGGGATAGCCACTGCACCTCGAGTGTTCACAAAGATCTTGGCTCCTCCTCTGGCCAGATTAAGGGCTCAGGGTATAGCTGTCATAGCATACCTAGACGACCTGCTCTTGATAGACCGGTCGGTAGCCTCTTTGAATGGAAACTTGAGGACCACGGTCAGGTATCTAGAACACCTGGGTTGGATCCTCAACTTAGAAAAGTCTTTCCTAAAACCAGTAAGAAGACTGGAGTATTTAGGTCTGATTATAGATACAAGCCAGGAGAAAATATTTCTACCCCAGGCAAAGATCACTGCTTTGAGAGAGCTGATTCTGACAGTAAGGACCAAGAAGGGTCCCTCAGTCCGCCTTTGTATGAGGCTACTAGGGAAGATGGTGTCTTCATTCGAAGCAGTTCCTTATGCTCAGTTTCACTCAAGAATGCTGCAACACAGTATTCTGTCGACCTGGAACAAGAAGGTTCAGGCATTAGACTTTCCGATGCACCTGTCGCATGCGGTGCGTCAGAGCCTCAATTGGTGGCTCATACCCGAAAACCTGCAGAAGGGGAAATCCTTTCTACCGGTTACCTGGACGGTGGTAACAACAGATGCCAGTCTGTCAGGTTGGGGAGCAGTTCTGGAACAGGCTGCGGTCCAAGGGGTATGGTCCAAGACAGAGAGGACCTTACCCATCAACATTCTGGAGATCCGGGCGATACATCTAGCTCAAAAAGCCTGGACTATCAGGCTACAGGGTTGTCCGGTCAGGATCCAGTCCGACAATGTCACAGCAGTGGCTTATGTCAATCATCAGGGAGGCACCCGGAGCCGAGCTGCTCAAAAAGAGGTGAACCAGATCTTAGTCTGGGCAGGGATGCATGTGCCATGCATATCGGCAGTTTTCATCCCGGGAATAGAGAATTGGCAGGCGGACTATCTAAGTCGCCAGCAGTCACTTCCAGGGGAATGGTCTCTGCATCCCGACGTCTTTTGGGCCATATGCCAAAGATGAGGGGTTCCAGATGTAGATCTCTTTGCATCCCGATTCAACAAAAAGATAGACAGATTTGTGGCAAGGACAAAAGATCCTCTTGCATGCGGGACGGATGTGTTGGTGATTCCGTGGCATCGGTTCTCACTGATTTACGCATTCCCGCCTATTCTGCTACTACCACGACTCCTTCGCAGGATCAGGCAGGAAAGGAAGTCGGTAGTTCTGGTGGCCCCCGCTTGGCCCAGAAGGACTTGGTATGCAGAAATAGTAAGGATGACGGTGGGTTCCCCGTGGACCCTACTGGTACGCCCAGACCTGTTATCTCAGGGTCCAGTGTTCCATCCTGCCTTACAAACGCTAAATTTGATGGTTTGGCTATTGAGACCCACGTTCTGAAGAGTCGTGGGCTCTCAGGTCCTGCCATATCTACCTTGATTAATGCAAGGAAGCCAGCTTCCAGGATGATTTATCATAGAGTCTGGAAGGCTTATATAACCTGGTGTGAATCCAGAGGTTGGCATCCCAGGAAATATGTCATAGGTAGAATCCTTGATTTTCTACAGATGGGATTAGAGATGAAGCTGGCCTTGAGTACCATCAAGGGCCAGGTTTCTGCTTTATCAGTTTTATTTCAGCGGCCACTTGCTTCGCATTCTTTGGTCCGAAACTTTATGCAGGGGGTGATGCGTCTTAATCCTCCGGTTAAAGCGCCCCTAAACCCCTGGGACTTGAATTTGGTCCTGGCTGTGTTACAGAAACAGCCTTTTGAACCAATAAGTCAGATTCCTTTGGTCTTGTTGACAAGGAAATTAATTTTTCTGGTGGCCATCTCTTCTGCTAGAAGAGTATCAGAATTAGCAGCTCTTTCCTGTAAGGAGCCTTATTTGATTATACACAAGGATAGAGTGGTACTACACCCTCATCCTAGTTTTTTACCGAAGGTGGTTTCTGATTTTCATTTAAACCAAGACATTGTTCTACCTTCCTTTTTTCCAGATCCCTGTTCTCCGGAAGAGAGATCTCTACACTCGTTGGATGTAGTAAGAGCAGTTAAGGCCTATCTAGGGGCAACTACTCAGATCCGCAAGACGGATGTTTTGTTTGTGCTGCCAGAGGGTCCCAATAGAGGACAGGCAGCGTCAAAAGCTACCATTTCTAAATGGATTCGACAGTTGATCATTCAAGCTTACGGTTTGAAACAGAAGATTCCTCCGTTTCAGATCAGGGCACATTCCACGAGGGCTATTGGTGCTTCTTGGGCAGTGCATCACCGGGCCTCTATGGCTCAAATCTGCAAGGCCGCAACCTGGTCTTCAGTTCATACATTCACCAGATTCTATCAGGTGGATGTGAGAAGGCATGAGGATATCGCCTTTGGGCGTAGTGTGCTGCAGGCAGCGTTACAGGGTCCTCAGGTCTGATTGCACCCTACTTGGTCGTGGTTCCCCCCCCCTCAGGTAGCATTGCTCTGGGACATCCCATCAGTAATTACTGTGGCTCTATGTCCCGTGATGTTCGAGAAAGAAAATAGGATTTTTTAAAACAGCTTACCTGTAAAATCCTTTTCTTTCGAAGGACATCACGGGACACAGAGGTCCCGCCCCTCTTCTAATACACTATATTGCTTGGCTACAAAACTGAGGTATCCCTGCAAGGGGGAGGGATTATATAGGGGGTTGAACTTCCTGATAGGGTGTGCCAGTGTCCAATCACCAGTGATACCTATATAACCCATCAGTAATTACTGTGGCTCTGTGTCCCGTGATGTCCTTCGAAAGAAAAGGATTTTACAGGTAAGCTGTTTTAAAAAATCCTATTTTTACAGGCACTATTTTTAGCCCAAAAGCGCCTGAAAAACACCCCAGTGTGAAAGGGGTCTAACGGTTAGATTTTATGAGATGAAGGGAAAAAAAAAAAAAAAATCGGCCTAATATATCGGCCCTAAAAAAATCGGCCTAATATATCGGCCCTAAAAAAATCGGCATAATATATCGGCCATCGGCCACCGCGATTTCTAAATATCGGCTTTGGCATCGGCCAGAGAAAAACCCATATCGGTCGACCTCTATACGTAGGTATCACATTAATATTATAATTGTACATTTATGGTAACAAGGGGCGTAACATAGGCAGGCTAATTCTAATCAGGACTCTAAAGAATGAAAACATGTACTGAAAACATTATTAGTGCCGTGTGCACAGTGAGGGCAGTGTGCAATACATATAAAATAGAATACAATTATATACAGAACTTACAAATTTCCTTTACAGTCATGGTGGCAGATAGGGCTTGAAGCCTTTCCATTCATAGAGCCAACATCTGAGCCAAATGTAACAGAAAACAGAATGCTGCAGGTAAATGTGGGCTGGTTAACTGGTTTGAGGGCAGGGGGTTGTGTAACATAATGTATGTGTGGTAATGTGCCGCAAAAATACCCTAAGGCCTTGTTCACTCAGAGTGTACTACAGTGTATGTACAGTATCTCACAAAAGTGTGTACACCCCTCAAATTTTTGTAAATATTTTATTATATCTTTTCATGTGACAACACTGAAGAAATAACACTTTGCTACAATGTAAAGTAGTGAGTGTACAGCTTGTATAACAGTGTACATTTGCTGTCCCCTCACAATAACTCAACACACAGACAGGCCTGTGCTGGCCATTGGGACTACCGGGAGTTTCCCGGTGGGCCGATTGACAGTGGGCCACTACACTTCTGACTCTCTCCGGGTCTCCATCATTGTTAAAATAACGCCGGCCGCCGCCGGGCAGCTCCGCCCCTGCACTCGGCGGGCGGCGTCACACAACACAAGCACCGGCATCATCATGACGCTGGCTGCCACTCACTAGTCACTCCCCCTAACATTACAGCCTTGGGCGGCCTCTTTGTCCCGGCGCCATAACATCACTCACGGCCGGAGGGCGGAGGCGGCCCGGGGACATAGGAGGAGGCGGGGCCAGGAGTGTAGCAAGCAAGCCTGCAAGACTGCAACCTAGAGGAGCCGAGCCAGCGCCGCTGAGGAGGGGGATTCAGAACCTTACCAGAACCAAGTTGCAGGCAGCAAGTACAGTCAGACAGGGACCAAATCGTGTGTGATTCAAGTAAGCACTAATACTTTACTAAAAATAAAGTAACTGAGTAATATGTAATTATGTAATAGTAACTGAATATGCAGCATGGCAGGGGGAGGGGGTAGGGGTAAATCTGTACTGTAATTGTACTGCCACTGGTCATGGTTAAATTATTCATCAGTTACCATGACCAGTGGCATTAAATGAATAATTGACCAGTGGCATTAAATTAATAATTGACCAGTGGCATTATATTAATATTAATGCCACTGTGGCATTAATATTAATTTAATGCCACTGGTCAATTATTAATTTAATGCCACTGACCACGGTAACTGATGAATAATTTAATGCCACTGGTCAATTATTAATTTAATGCCACTGGCCACGGTAACTGATTAATAATTTAATGCCACTGGTCAATTATTAATTTAATGCCACTGGTCAATTAATAATTTAATGCCACTGGCCACGGTAACTGATGAATAATTTAATGCCACTGGTCACGGTAACTGATTAGTAATTTAATGTAATTTAATGTCACTGGTCACGGTAATTGGTGAATAAAAAAAAGCTGTTTATACATACAGTGGAATGTTTTAACTTATTTTTTTGCGCAATTGCGTATAGTTTATATACTGTTTTTGTGTTTGTTTGCAAAATTAAAGTGGGCCGGTCTGGATGAAGTCCAGGGCCAAATTTTTGTCCCAGTCCAGCCCTGCACACAGACATTAATGTCTAAACCGCTGGCAACAAAAGTGAGTACACCCCTAAGTGAAAATGCCAAAATTGTGCCCAATTAACCATTTTCCCTCCCTGGTGTCGTGTGACTTGTTAGTGTTACAAGGTCTCAGGTGTGAATGGGGTGCAGGTGTGTTAAATTTGGTGTTATCGCTCTCACTCTCTCATATTGGTCACTGCAAGTTCAACATGGCATCTCATGGTAAAGAGGATCTGAAAAAAAAATTGTTGCTCAACATAAAGATGGCCAAGGCTATAAGAAGACCCTGAAACTGAGCTGCAGCACGGTGGCCAAGACCATACAGCGGTTTAACAGGACAGGTTCCACTCAGAACAGCTTTTCTGTGCCATGTGTGATACACACACCTAATCACTGCAGAGTACACTTTTTTGAGCCCTGTGTGTTATGCGCTCCTTAGTGCCTCACTCTGTGCCTTTTGGGCCTACGTGAATTTGGCGCTGCTTTACTTCTCTCTCCATGGAACGACAGGATTGGGGGTGGAGAGTTGGCTGGGGAGAGTGAGTTCCTGTACCTTTTTTCTGAGAAAAAAAGCCCTGGAAACAGCACTTATAGCTTTGGAGATAGACACTACAGATATGTGTGCTTTGTTCAGATTTTATGACAGGTTTACAAGTACTTTAAGTAAGTGACCAGGAGGATCTGCAAGCTGTGGTACCACAATTATAGGGCTTCTTAACAGAAAGACAAAGGGGTGTGTTTTTTTTTTTTTTTTGGTAGGATCTATAGCAGCGTTTGTCATCCGATGTGTCATGGCATCCTGGAGTGCTGCGAAGAGTCCTCAGGGGTGTTGTGGCAAAAAGGCCAAAAAACTGTCTGTACAGTCTGATCTGAATGTGTCCTGTATACAGACAGGAGGTAGAGAGCATAGCCTGCACCTCCTCCCAGCTCTCTGCTGCTATCTCTACTCCTGTCGGCAACCCAGAAAGCTGCGCTCGCAAGATGCCCACTTCCTACATACCAATGACATTATTGGTTGCTAAGGACATGTCAGGGATTTGGGAGGGGGTAATTTGTGGTAGGAGGAGGAATTTTTGGGAGGGGGGATTTTGGAGCATGGGAATTTGTGCTTTAAGGATAGGGAGAATTTGTGATAGGAGTAGGGATTTGGTTGTGTGTGTGTGTGTGTGTGTGTGTGGGGGGGGGGGGATTTGTGCTAGGAAGGGGCATGGGGGGGGGATTTGTGCTAGGAAGGGGCATGGGGGGGGAGGGGGTGGGGATTTGTGCTAGGAGGGAGACATTTGTGGTAGGACAGAATCTGAAGGAATGTGTGTGGGGATTTGGGAGGAGAGGATCCACTGAACTCTGTATCACAAACTAAATTTTAGGGCTTGTTCACTCTGAGTGCAGTGTAGTAACGTGTGCAAAATTATGTGTTTTCTTGCACCACGCAAAAAACATGCTGCCTTTTGCAGCCATTCTGGGGTACCATTAGTTCTTAATGGAACCTCCACGCATCTAGCAAATACGTGTGTGTTCACGCCCACTAAAATGTGTAGTACTGCAGCACCATGTGCTTGGGGCAGCGCGATTTTAAAAATCATGCCAGCACCTTTTTTTTTGCATGTTTCACATACATAGAGCAGCCCATTAAAGAACACTATGCACTGGAACGTGCATAAAAATGCACCTACTCGGAAGCACCTCCTGGTGTGGATGAGCCTTCAGAGTGGTGTGCCCTAAGATTGTGTATAATTCTAAAGGGTGCACAAGTCACTTTTAGGGAGATTGGAGTGAAAGTAGTGGTGAAGGAGTTGCATCAAGTCCGCTACCTTTCACATTTATGAAATTCTAGTAATAATTTTCACTTTATGTTATATATTTTGCACAATATACAGGATATACAGTATCTCAGAAAAGTGATACACATTTGTGCTTGAAGCAAGTCTCCTCTAACCTATTTGCATCTACTTCATTGAAAAAAAAAACTCTGTATATAAATGTACAACAATAACGAACACAATTACAGTATCTCACAAAAGTGAGTACACCCCTCACATTTTTGTAAATACTTTACTATATCTTTTCATGTGACAACACTGAAGAAATGACACTTTGCTACAATGTACAGTAGTGAGTGTACAGCTTGTATAACAGTATAAATTTGCTGTCTCCTCAAAATAACTCAACACACAGCCATTAATGTCTAAACTGCTGGCAACAAAAGTGAGTACACCCCTAAGTGAAAATGTCCAAATTGGCCCAAAGTGTCAATGTTTTGTGTGGCCACCATTATTTTCCGTCACTGTCTTAACCCTCTTGGGCATGGAGATCACCAGAAGTTCACAGGTTGCCACGGGAGTCCTCTTCCACTCCTCCATGACGACATCACGGAGCTGGTGGATGTTAGAGACCTTGCGCTTCTCCACTCTCCATTTGAGAATGCCCCACCGAAGCTCAATGGGGTTTTGGTCTGGAGACACGCTTGGCCAGTTCACCTTTACCCTCAGCTTCTTTAGCAACGCAGTGGTCATCTTGGAGGTGTGTTTGTGGTCATTATCATGTTGGAATACTGCCCTGCGGCCCAGTCTCCAAAGGGAGGGGATCATGCTCTGCTTTAGTATGTCACAGTACATGTTGGCATTCATGGTTCCCTCAATGAACTGTAGCTCTCCAGTCCCAGCAGCACTCATGCAGCCCCAGACCATGACACTCCCACCACCATGCTTGACTGTAGGCAAGACACACTTGTCTTTGTACTCCTCACCTGGCTGCCGCCACACACGCTTGACACAATCTGAACCAAATAAGTTTATCTTGGTCTTATCAGATCACAGGACTTGGTTCCAGTAATCCATGTCCATAGTCTGCTTGTCTTCAGTAAACCATTTGCGGGCTTTCTTGTGCAGCATCTTTAGAAGAGACTTCCTTCTGGGACGACAGCCATGCAGACCAATTTGATGCAGTGTGCTGTGTATGGTCTGAGCACTGACAGGCTGACCCCCCCACCACCCCTTTAATCTTATAGCCTTGGCCATCTTTATGTTAAGCAACAATTTTTTTTTTTCAGATCCTCAGCGAGTTCTTTGAGGCGCCATGTTGAACTTCCAGTGACCAGTATGAAAGTGAGAGCGATAACACCAAATTTAACACACCTGCTCCCCATTCACACCTGAGACCTTGTAACACTAACAAGTCACATAACACTGTGGAGGGAAAATGGCCCAATTTGGACATTTTCACTTAGGGGTGTACTCACTTTTGTTGCCAGCGGTTTAGACATTAATGGCTGTGTGCCAAGTTATTTTGAGGGGACAGCAAATTTACACTGTTATACAAGCCGTACACTCACTACTTTACATTGTAGCAAAGTGTAATATATTCAGTGTTGTCACATGAAAAGATAAAATAAAATATTTACAAAAATATGATGGGTGTACTTACTTTTGTGAGATACTGTAGTTTGTTATTGTTGTACATTTATATAGAGTTTTTTTTTTTTTCATTGAAGTAGCTGTGAATAGGTTAGAGGAGACTTGCTTCACGCACAAATGTGTATCTACTTTTAACTGATGAGACAAACCTCTGGTTGTTCTACCTAACTGCACATAATAGCTCTTTGTTGCTCTTTGCAGTTCATTCTCATCTATCGTGAATCAATGAAAAGGAAAATGTGAGGAAAGAACAATGAGATCCGACATTTTTTAAAGCGGTTCTCAACTCCCCCCGCCCCCCATGTTTTTTCTCCACTTACCTGGAGTTCTGTAGTGCCCATAGTCACCTCCATAGCAAACTGATCGTTGTAGTGCTGTGATCTGCTGTTCGGATACCACACAGCAGGTCCTGTGCTGCCATGTTGGTCCTCCTAATAATGACGTGATGGCCTCGCCCTCAGATGGCTGTCCAGACCGCCACTCCTTCTGCCGATCCTACAGCCTCCTGCGAGATGTGATATAAGTATCTTAGGTCACTGCAGGACCAGGTACACATCATTCTGGCTTAGGCGGGAATGACCGCGGAGGAAGGGGCTTTAAGTTTAAAAAAAAATAAATAAATAAAATAAATAATATAAAAAAAATTCCACAATTCTATGTGCAGAGGATGGGGGAGTGTTAGGCCAGGTTCACATATGTGCGGTTGCGGTTTCCAGCCTGGGGCCGGTGCGTTTCTGTTCACCGGTTCAGATGGGATTCAGGTCCAAATTTTTGCCTGAATTTGCACCTGAACCGTACCCAAAAACGCACAGGACCCTTTTGGAAACCGCACCGCAGCCTCCCCGGACATGTGAACTGACTCCATTGAGAGCCAGTCACACTCGCATGTTATGCAGTTAAAACCACATCCAGTCTGCACATATGTGAGCCCGGCCTTAAAGCAGAACTATCTCCCTTTTTTGGAGTTGAGTTCCACCTTAAAGTGGGAGTAAACTCCCATACATGAATATAATAGGGCTTACCTATAGGTAGTGTAAATATCTCCTAAACATGCACCATTTAGGAGATATTTACTGTACATGCAGCCGGTGACATCACGGACACATACGCTCTGGGCCAAAACTTCAGAGTCATGTGCCGTAAACAGGAAGACGGGTGTTGATGGAAGCGCGGTCAGCGGCGACAGCTCACCGCTGGAAGGGCTTCGGTCTAAGGTAAGTTTCACATAATGTGCTAGTATGCTATACATACTAGCACATTATAATTTTGCCTTGCAGGTTAAAAAAAAAATTGCTGGCAGTTTACTACCGCTTTACATTTTTGACTGCAGGGTCATGATCCTGGCTTTACTGCGTGTGTAATGGACCTGGAGCAAGCATGTAGCCAACAAAGTCTGAAAAGTCTGTCTTGCATACTTGGCTCATATCCTTCAGGTTCCCTTTACATTTTTATATGTGGTCTCATTGATTGCTGTTATTTAAGGCAGTGTCTGTTTTAGTTTTTTTAACTTACAACCGAATTTGACAGTTTTGTGTGTGGATTACACACCCACTGTTCATTGTGTCTGTTGCAAGGTTATGGTTTTGTGAACACCCCATGGCGTAAAAAAATTGTCCAATCAGAATGAGTCCGTCTACGTTATTTAGATACATTGTGTTTCCTTCCTCCAGCATTGTATAGTAGCGATGCTTGTCTGCGTTCTCAGCCTTTGATTGCCTTTTATTCCATTTGGTCCATTTGCCTGTCAGTGTCCAGTGTCCGCTTCCTCTTCCCCTCTAATCATTTCCTCCCCTGCTTCTCTTCTGATGGCATGCTATATTTGTCTGTACAATAAGCTGTTCTCTGTCTTTAGCCGCCTGTCTCTCTTTTAATGGTCTGCCTCTTTTTAAAGCTACTTGTACTTATTTGTCCTGCTCTTGCTTAGATGTTTTTCATGCTTTATTTTTCTTCTTGTTTATTACATTTCCCATGCCAGCTATACGTTTTCTCAAGTGTCTGTCTCTTGTATGTACTTCGGATTTCCAAAATGTCACATTTGCATGTTTATTCCTGGACTCTGATCCTGTTACTTACTTTGATTTGCTGTCATTTTTTTATGTTTTGTGTCACAGATGCATTTTTTTTCCCCCCTTTTATGTACCGGTATGTCTTTTATAACCATGTAGTTTAGTGCATCTTATTTAAAAGTAGTCACCATTTTTATGTTGATTTTCCTTTACAGTTGCTTTACAGATGCCAGAAGGGTTGCTGATGTTTGCCTGCACTATTGCTGATATCATTGAAAGGTGAGGAATATAAACTTGCCCTGTTCTGTTTTTGTCTGTTATTTGGGAAGAATTACCGTATCTATGTTAACATTCAAAGAGAATACCAGGACAAAAATCACTGGTAAACAAAGAGAGGTCATATGCAGTTTGTTAAAGTGGTGTTCCGGCCGAAATGATACTTTTTAAATAAAAATACCCCTATAATACACAAGCTTAATGTATTCTAGTAAAGTTAGTCTGTAAACTAAGGTCTGTTTTGTTAATTTATAGCAGTAGTTTGTTATTTTATAAACTTCCAGCAGGCCGTGGCCATCTTAAGTCTGGGCATCTGAAGCCAGACTGTATTTCTTCCTGGATCTCATCCTTGCAGATCTCGCACATGCTCAGTGCAGCACAAGCAGTGTAATAGGTTTCAGGTCAGGTTTCCATAGCAACGGCAGTGTCAGAGGAAGTTGCCGCCCCTTCCCAGAAGGCATTGCAAACAGGAAATGATGCGATGGGCCGTGGCCAGGGAGGAGGAAGTGAAAAATGAATACAGCAGATATACAGTAAGTGCTGAAAATAAAAATAAAAAGAATATCCAATTCGTTTACAGTGCACAGTTTAGTGAGGGATGCTGAAGAGTTGTAAAAGTGGGTGGAACTCCACTTTAAATGCAAATAATATGCAAGATTTAGGCATCAGAGGCAAAAGTCAGGTTAAAGAGAAACTGCAGTCTGTTCACATAATTTGTGATAAAAACATCTTTGCCATTCTGAAGCTTGCCTCCAACCACTTTGCTTATTTTATATATACCGTGATTCTGTACTTGTCAAATATGCTGCAGAAATCTCCTTCCACTGAGTCTGGCTGCATCCAGCTGTGGGCAGCTGAAGCTGCTGCCTGTTCACTTCCTTTATTTACACAGACACACAGAGGCACACCTCCAGCTCTGCAGCTTTCATTGGCCCTCTTATGACTCATCCCCTCTTCCTTCCTGGCAAACTCTCGCAAGAGTGAGAGAGAGAGCTGTGGATGATGTCATAAGCCTAGGCTAATGACCAGACAGGAAACAGGAAGTGGGCTGTATAAGGTATGTACTGGCAGAAAAAAATTTTTACTTTTCAAAGTTAAAACAACAAGGGCAGAAGATTTAATAGATGGAAAGCTGAAAAAATTACTGAAAGCGGAGGTCCGCCCACCGCTTCAAAAATTAAAAGCCAGCAGCTGCTGACTTTTAATAATATTACATTTTAATAATAGGACCCTTACCTTTTCTGGAGTCCAGCAATGTTGGCACCGCAGCTAATGTTTCCATCAGCTGTTGAGTGCTGCCGCCGCCTTTGCGGGTAAGGGAACGCACCTTTACCTCCAGCACAACCCCAAAGTTTTAGACATCATGTGGTGGGGCATACAGGAGGCCAGAGAGGTGAATGGCTGTATGCCCCTGTACTCTTGTAAATGACAACGCTTCTCTGTATCACTGTTTATCCACACATGCACAAACAATGTGTTTTGCCGAATGTGGAAACAATGCATTCAAGAAATTAAGTTGTACGTTTATGTGCGAATAAACTGCGCAACAGAGACAAATTTGTGTTTACACAAGTACAGGGGCGTATAGCCATTCATTCACTTCTCTGGCTGCATGTATGTGGCTCCCCAGCTGATGGGAAAACAACTGCCTGGGCATTTTTTAAGTATGTCCAAATGCAGCATATTTTCCAGGACCTCAAAATTCATAGAACTTTTTTTTCCTTCCGAACAGCATCTGTATCGGTAAACAAATATCCGACATTAACAAATGGCTATTTACGTGTTTGTTGCATTGTGTGTAATCTGGAGCTCTCTTTCAATGATAAGGCTCTTATATAACCAGTCTAAACTTTTTTTTCAGCCTTACATATCCGCTAGGAAATTGACATGCTATTCACCAGTGGTGATTGGTTAAAAAAAAATTGACATTGTCCTGTATATCTTGTTTGCTTTCTGTTTAATAGGTCATATTCTCATTTTATCTCCCTGTCTTTTTGTTAGGACCAAACAAGTAAATGCTGGAGGTTGTGGTAGAGGGCAGAAGCGTTATTAGCTGAATCAATATGGTCACTTCAGCTTTTTGCTTTTTTTTCCTGTGCTGGAGATGCAGTATCTCTATACAGGCACTTAAAGCGTTTGTTAACCCCAAAAAAATGGACCCTGTTCCCTTAAAGCATTTTATACAGCACAGTGCTTGTGCTGTGTATTTTGCCCCCCTGTATCACTTGAAATAACTGGCTGATCCTACCTGGTTCTTCCCTCCCCCCTGTACGCTGACCGCGATATATCAGGGCTGCTGAGTCCTGACACCGTGGTCAGAGTATGTGCCTCTGTTATCTGCAGATCTCCTGTGTCTCCCTTTGTCCTCCCCTCCCCCCCTCCCCTCCTGTCAGCTCTCACTAGCGCCACTCTGCTCCTCGCTCCACTGCTTCAAAGCTAGCTGATCATTGTATCATCCCCTCGGTCACATAAAAAGCTGTATCCTTGTGCCTATGCTTTATAAAAAAAAAAAAATCAGATTTCTACCTGTTTTAACAGTGTCTTCCAGCGATCACGTGACTCCGGGCTCTCTACGCCTCTCCTCCCCGGCCCCGTCCGCTGGAGCTATCAGACAGGGAGAGCAGAGAGCCTGGAGTCATGTGATCGCTGGAAGACACTGTTAAAACAGGTAGAATTTGGATTTTTTTTTATAAAGCACAGGCACTAGGATACAGGTTTTTATGTGGCATAGGGGATGGTATAATGATTAATTCATTTTGAAGCAGTGGGGCGAGGAACAGAGTGGCACTAGTGAGAGTTGACAGGCAGGGAGGGGAGGGGGGAGGACGACAGAGGGAGACTTTAATGTGAGAAGACGTTAAAGCTTATAGTGTTTAGATGCCTTTCAACATGTTGCTTGATGGCGTTGCGGGGGCCCATGGGTAGATAGTACAGTATTTTCTTTGCCGGATTCAAGTGTATGTAAACCCCAAACTTCATTTTACGTTTTGGATAGAATGGGAAGGGTTATAACCCCTGACAGGATTTTATTCCTGTCTGTGTCCCCTCTAAGTATAGTTCGCTTTCTCTGTTTGGCCTGCTAACTATTGTTACGACACTGAAAGTGATGAAAAATCCAATATGTAACAGTTGTCATAGGAACTGGAATAAAACGGAAAATCTTCTAATGATGACACCTGGACTGGTGACAGCTGTCTAACAGGGAATTTCCCTTATTTTTTAGAGATTTCCTCAATTTTTCTGTTGTGATTTCAGAACAGGGAGTCATGGTAAATTTCTTCAGACAGCTAAAAGTAAAAATATAACTGGGGTTTAGCCATTCTCTACTCTATCCAAAATTAAATATAAATGTTGGCTTTATCCAGACCTAAAACCAAAAAATGTAATATATTGCAGCTTACCCAATTCTTATGCCGCGTACACACAGCCAGACTTCCCGATAGAAAAAGTCTGTTGGGAGCTTTCGGTCAGACATTCTGACCGTGTGTATGCCCCATCGGACTTTTTCTGGCGGCATTTCCGGTGGACTCAGATATAGAACATGTTCTAAATCTATCCGTCGGAAATGCCGACGGAGTTTAGACCGTTCGCAAGTCCGGCCATCTGTACATGGCATTAGATGTGGTTACGGCATTAGTTCTATCTTTTGTTTGTTTTTTTCCACTTTTTTTTGATCGAACAATCCGGCCACCATATCTGTGGAGGGGCAGCGTAGCCACCCTTGAACAGCGGCATTGTCAGCTTGTAGAGAAAAGATAGAAGGACTAGTAGATTTAGATGGATACGACTTAAAAATTAAAACCTAACTCCCAACATGTTTTAATCAGTTACAGCAACAGTTTTTTTTTTCTTTTGGGATAAAGGCACCCCTGTCAATGTTAAATCGTTTATTTCAACCCTCTAACTACTTTTCCTGGGCAGTTTGTTCTTCTTAATGAAAATTGAAAAAAGATTGGCAGGACCAACAGGTAATAAAACAACGTTACAGTGGGGGACTCTGAAAAACAGAGACTGTTGTATTAATGCTACTGACAGACTGCATCACAGAATAAATGTAATTTTTACTTTTTAATTACACTTTAAATAAACTTTATGGGTTTTTTTAACTGCAGGTTTATACAAATTTCACATATTTTCGCCTAAGATTGCATTGTGTGATTCTTGGAATAAGTCATTGTTAAATAGACCTCGTAATCTCCTGTTTCAGCCACTACTTCCTAGAAAGTTTTGAATATGAATTATAAAGAATTGATTCACAATAATAGATAGTCTGTGTAACATAAAAAAAGGTTTATCTATCTATCTATCTATCTATCTATCTATCTATCTATCTATCTATCTATCTATCTATCTATCTATCTATCTATCTATCTATCCTGTACATATAAAATAATGCACAGATTTGTACAAGGGGGAAAAAAAATAAAAATAAAAAAGTAAACGATTGGTTGACTGAAGTGTACACAGCATATTAACTAAATCCAGTAAACAATGAGTTTGCAAAGTGAATTTTCTCTTTTAAATCAACCCAGTGGCTTTCAAAGTCCAGGTAAAAAAAAGAAAAAGAAATGTCTGGTGTTGAATGATTGATAGATGCTCCTATAGCAACTGACCAAAAATTGATGGTTGAGGTAAATGGAGACCATTACTCCTTGCAAAATTATTTCACCTCCTTGTGATTTTTAGGATTCCTTTGATAAACAAGTCACTTCAGGCTTATCTGCACCAGAAAGTGACTGGGTGAATCCATTCTGGATGACTGATACCCCTCCACCAACATCATTTGGTAATGGGATGAAAAGAGTTTGCATGTTTTTCAAGAGATCTTTTGTGCGATCTTTTGGCACTCGGATCTTCTAACTGCCATTTAGCACTGAAGGCTTTAACACATAAAATGCATTCATTTAAAAGGGAGTGAGAAAACAGGAATGGGAATAATACCTTAGTCGATATTCAAGTGCATATCAAAAAATTAGAATATCATCAAAAAGTTAATTTATTTCAGTAATTCAATTCAAAAAGTGAAACTCATATATTTTATATAGACGCTTTACACACAGAGTGATATATTTCAAGCACTTCTTTCTTTTAACTTTGATGATGAGGGCTTACAGCTAGTGAAAACCCAAAATTCAGTATCTCAGAAAATTTAGAATATTACACAAGACCATTAAAAAAGGATTTTTAATACAGAAATGTTGGCTTACTGAAAAGCATGTCCATGTACCGTATAGTATGCACTCAATACTTGGTCGGGGCTCCTTTTGCATGAATTACTGCATCAGTGTGGTGTGAATTGAGGCGATCAGCCTGTGGGACAGCTGAGGTGTTATGGAAACCCAGGTTGCTTTGATAGCAGCTTTCAGCTCATCTGTATTGGGTCTGGTGTCTCTCATCTTCCTCTTGACAGAGAGAAGCATGTGCTGACTTTGGACACAGTGGACCAAAAACAGCAGATGACATGGCTCCCTAAATCATACACATCCCAAGAGGCATTGTAAAACTATGACATTCACCAACATGACTAGGCATGATGGGAATTGTAGTTCCTGAACAACTGGAGGGCCATAGTTTGAAGATCCCTGCTTTAGGGGTTTGTTGCTTTCCCCAAGCATCCTCAATCACTGACTTTGATAAAGTGTACTAAGCACTTCTGAAATTGCTTGCCGTTGCTCTGACATGAACATTGGAGACATCTTTTGGTAATGCATCTAGCCACACATCTTTTCTGTTTCCTCTGGCATCCTTGTCTGAAGAGAGATTTCAGCGTGGACAGAATAAATATGGGCACAATATGCTTTTTCTTATCCCTTGTACCACTGAACATGGTTCTTCTCTCATATACTAAGGTGGAAAGCAGTGTTATAGTTTAAAGGGTAAGTTCACCTTTACTCTCCAGTTCTGAGCCCTGCTATAGCCACCTCACGGCCCCAGGGCTTAGAAATCCCCAAAGCTTAATCTCCTAAATGTACCCCAGGAGGGACGTTTAGGAGCATTCGTATTGGTTGGCACCATCACATGGGTGGCGCCGACCAATCGATACCCACGTAGCCCGTTCTCTCAGCGGGGAAAAAGACCCGTGAATGCCGAGCGGACTTCTAAGCCCCGGAGCCGTGAGGAGGCTATGGCAGGGCTCAGAACGGTAGATCGCCGCGCTGCATGTCAGCGGGACCAGGGGGGGGGGGGGGGGTGAGGAGGGGGTCCTGTGTAAGTTCACCTTACAGATTTTTCTGTAAAGGTGAACTTGCACTTTAAGGAGCAGTAATAGCTAATGGCTAGCAGTGTTGGCGTTTTTAGGTTTGCTTCACAGGCATGGTATCTCCATGGAAATTGTTATTTCAATTCGTTTTTTTAGGTTTCTTCTGATTGCTTTAGCTTCCACCACAACTGAGAATAGATTCTTATGCTGAATATTTTCATACCTATGAGGGGGCCTTTGACAGGATGATAAAATTAAAGTGAACCTGAAAAAAAAGTGAATTTTTGCTATCTTATGGGAAACATCTACAGATGTTAAGTATCCTAGTATCCTTAAAGGTTTAACGTGGAAGAAAAGCCTAAGCCTAATTATTCATAAAAATATTCCTTCCCCCCTCCTCCTTCCTATCCTGCCTAACCTGTATAAAAAAAGGATCTTGTGTACTTACCTATTTTGAATCCACTTTGGTCCAGCCACATGATCCTGCAGCTTCAGCTCAGGGAGCGCTGGGAATTCCAGAAGCCATAACATCACTCATAGGCTCCCTTAGCCCAGCTGTTGTTGGTGCTTCTTCTTCACTGACACAAAAGCCAGAGCTGTGGGATCATGTGATCAGAGCAGATTAAAAATATTTAAGTACATACTTTTTTAATACAGGGTAGTCAGAATACGTAGGAGGAGGGGTAAGGAAATTTCTTTAGGTATAGTTAGACTTATGCCCTGTACACACGCTCGGATTTTCCGACGGAAAAAGTGCGATCGGATTGTGTTGTAGGAAATTCCGATCGTGTGTGGGTTCCATCGGACTTTTTCCGTTGAAATTTCCGACACACAAAGTTTGAGAGCAGGCTATAAAATTTTCCGACAATAAAATCAGATCAGTTAAATTCCGATCGTGTGTACACAAATCCGGCGCACAAAGTGCTACGCATAATCAGAATTAATTAAGAGACGAAAGCTATTGGCTACTGCCCCGTTTATAGTCCCGACATACGTGTTTTACGTCACTGCGTTCAGAACGATCAGATTTTCCGACAACTTTATGCGCCCGTGTGTATGCAAGACAAGTTTGAGCCAACATCCGTCAGAAAAAAATTCATGGATTTTGTTGTCGAAATGTCCGATCAATGTCTGATCGTGTGTGTACAGGGTATTAGGCTTTTCTTTCACTTTAAGTTTTTGTCCTGAATTCCCTCTGTAAAAATGGCAGGGTACTACTGCATGTGCCTAGGCACTCTTCTGCCTTGAGCATCATCGGCTGTATATTTGCAGTGTGATATCATCTAAGGCACTGTTGCTCTGCCTGCTATTCCCACAAAATCTGAAGTCAGATTTGGTGGTTATCTCTACAGTGCTGTTCCCTGTTCTTGCTGGAGAGGAAGCTGCACCAACAGTGCTAGGAACTCCTTGCTTTTGCTTCACCTAGTCTGTGGATTTGTGCTTTGCGTACCTCTCCTGCTGCTTCATTTCCTAACCAGTCAGATTGCTTTGCCTTATCATCGGGGGGTAGAGTTGCCACCTCATCCCTTTAAACCCGAACACCTTTGAATTACACAGGTTCTGAGGCTAATTAAATGCAGATAAGGCACCAAGTGAGTTTAATTACCACCTTAATCAGCCACAGAACCTGTGTAATTAATATGTGTTCGGGTTTAAAGGGATGAGGTGGCAACCATATCGGGGGATGTCCTGACATGAGAAAACAAAGCCCTGATCGTCTACTAAGATGGCCACCTTCAGACAGAGAAACACGGGTGAAACAAGGAAGTAATAAGGCACCGTGAGTTAATAACGGGAAAAAGTTCAGCGTCAGAGCATTGCCTACATGCATTACTAATGGCTGGTTCTTTGCTCCCGCTTGTCTTGTTTTAGTCAGAGCTTCCACAATACAGGTTCTCTTTGAGATCCAACTCAGGTAGGGCAATGATAAAAGTCTAATTGTTCTCTGTGAAAGTTGTGTTGTGTATTGCCCAATACGACTTTATTCTTTGCAAACATTAGCTTGAAACACTCTTTATTTTATGGATAGGTAAGCATATGTTGAGTTGAACATTCCCATCTTCTGTTTCTCTTTCTGTTGCTTGCATGTTAAATCACAGTAATTTTGTATTAAAAGTAGCAAAGCATCAGAGAGGAAAATAACACATAATGCATATTTCCTACATTTAAACGCCTTCCTCTGCAATTTTTTCCTGTCATGTGCAAATGTTTTCCAACCTCTTTAGTTGTAGTGTATGGAAGAAAAATGTTTTAATGTTGTCATGTCACACAAGTGATCTTAATCTGTATAATGTGCAGCCTGCAAGAGCAATCTAATTTATTTGAAGGAAACTGATCTGCCACCTGCACACAGTTATTATTATTTTTTTTTTTTTTTAAAGCTGAACTCCAGGCAGATACAAAAGACACAAATGAATGTATGTCTGTATTTGTTGCTACATTTTGCTAGCAGTGTAAGTACCTGAATTTGACTTTTTATCAGGTTTTTGCAATCTGTGTAGGAGCTCAGACCAGAAGAGGGAGCAGCAGTGACCCTGTGCTGTAGTTAACATGGTGATAGGAGCAGAAAGCGGGGTGTGATAAAGATGAATAACCACTTGAAGACCAAGCCTTTTCTGGCACTTTTTGCTTACAAGTTTAAATAGTATGTTTTGCTAGCAAATTACATACAACCCCCAAACATTTTTATATATATATATATATATATATATATATATATATATATATATATATATATATATATATATATATATATAAAAATATATATATTAAGCAGAGACCTTAGGGAATAAAATAGCGACTGTTGCCATTTTTTTTTTAACACACAATTCAATTTTTTGGGGAAAGATACACTTTAGTGAAAAAAACACAAAATATACCCCAATATTTTTGTAAAATATGAAAGATGATGTTATGCCACATAAATAGATGCCTAATATGTCATGCTTTAAAATTGCACACGCTTGTTGAATGGTCAAATTACGGTACTTAAAAATATCCATAGGCGACGCTTTCAAAATGTTTACAGGTTACCTGTTTAGAATTACAGAGGAGGTCTAGCACTAGAATTATTGCTCTTGCTCTAACGTTTGCGGCGATACCTCACATCTGTGGTGCAAACACCGTTTACATATGCTTGTGCGACTTGCATATGCGTTTGCTTCTGCGCACGAGCACGGAGGGATGGGGGCGCTTTAATTATTATTTATTTATTTATTTATTATTTTTTTTTTACACTGTCCCTTTCATTTCTATTACTTTTATTCTTGTTACAAGGGATGTAAACATCAGATCTCTCCTTTTACCTTTAAAAGCAAAAGATAAAAACAAAAAACGGTAAAAAAGGTAAGCCCGAGAAACAGTGGCGGAAGGGGTGGAGACCCCTCCTGATGCTTCTGAAACTGATCCAGCGGCTAGTGAGCCACTTAGATCGCTTTCATGAGAGAGCCAGCTGCTGGCTGAAAAAAATAATAACTTTAGCCATAACCCCGGTAAAATACTTGCAAATTGTAACGTATATACGTATTGCTGCTGGCAAGAGGTGCTGCTTCTTTCCACTGTCCAGTCACAAGTTGGGGGAGAAACACGACCTGTAAGTGTTACTTAACTGCATCAAAGAAAAATCAGGTCTCCTGCTCTGCCAGCAGGTCTGTGCTGTGTGTCAGAACTTTGTAAGTCTCAGGAATAAATGGACAGAAATATAATTTTTAGGACTGTAAAACAACTCTCATTTATACATTTCACTTGTGGATATTACTGTTTACTTGGGATTCAGCTTTTATGATTTATGCCGATTCACAAATGTGCAATCCTGTTTCAATATGATGCATGTTAATTCCTATCGTGGTCACTTAAATTTTTCACATAATATTGCAGAGGCAAAAAAGCCACATACAGTTAAAATCTTAAAATAAGTAGCTGAAACTGTGAATGAAAAAAGAAAATGTAACATTATGGCAGAGGGTTAAAAAACCCTCACCTGCCTATCCTTTACATCCAAGGAAGTTGGACCTACAGTTTCCGTGATGCTGCACATGTGATCAGTTATGACACCAGCCATTGTTGACTTGATAGTGTGATGGAGAGCAATAGCAACTGTGACAGGCATCATTCACAACATGCCTTCAATGTAGCTGTTTTGAGAGACCGGTAAAACATTGGGTTTAGTTCCGTTGGGGAAGGAGCAAACCACTTGAAGACAAAAGCCTTTCCTATGGTTCATAGGCAAGCCTATTTTTTTATAAATCTGTTTGTTACAAAGAAGACCTTTGCAGTCATTTGTTGCAAATGTAGCACTCACCTAGTTTAGAGTAGGCTGCTAGGTAAATTTAGTTTATCTCCTCTGTAAACAGTGGAGCAGTGGTTGATTGCTTAGGGCTGCTCACTCTTTCATAGGCTGCTGTTCTGCTACTTTTCCATGTCTTTTAGAAGCATAGTAGGGGGCGAGCAGAACAGGCAGCCTGAATATTTATGGGACCCCAGCCAATCCCTGGTGAGTTATGCCCAGAGGGTGAAGGGAGAACTCATAAGTAGCCTGAGTAGGAGGAGCAGTATTCCTGTGTCCAGTCCTGCAGGAGGAGAGACCCCTGTGCAGGGGCTTTTCCCCTGAAGCAGAAGCCTGGGAGGAAGCCAGCCTGGAGAAACAGAGGTCCCAGCTAGGCCTATCTGGGGAGCCTATTCACAAGTCCTAGTTTAAGGATCCAGTTGAGTCAGGAGAAAGCTCTGAGAGAAAGCCCAAGTTGTCCAGAAGCGGTGTGAGGCTGCATCTCCCTCACTAGGCAGAGCTTGGTGGATATCAGCGGGAGGCAACCAATGATCCAGTGGCAAAGTGAGTACAAGACCCCAGTGCTTTGAGACTCTGGAAAGACTACAGGTCACAGTCAGCCTATCCAGTGGGACATTTCTTTTACAAGTGCAATCCAGCCAGAAGTCAATTGGTCCTCAAGTTGTGCAGTTTTGCAGTTCCGGGGTATCCCATACTCCCCATCTCTATCCAAGTTCATTGTTATAAAATAAAACATAAAAGACACAAAAACAAACTTCTAAACTGATCTTTTAAGCCATCGGAAAAAATGCAGAAAATGCTGTGTGCCCTGTGTGTGCTTTGAGGGGGGAAATAGGACAAATTTAGCAGTGGCTCGTGTGGGGGTAGCTCTACACAGATATAAGAAATGTATGTGTATTGTGTATGTATGTATACAGCAGATAAACCACCTGTATGTGTATTGTGTATGTATGTATGCAACAGATGAATCACCTGTGTGTGTATTGTGTATGTATGTATGCAACAGATGAACCACCTGTGTGTGTATATCTATATATTTATGCAACAGATATACCACCTGTATGTGTACTGTATGTGTATTGTATATGTACGTATGCATGTAAAAAATATATATATAACATTTAAGTGAAGCTAAACGGAACCAATAAAATACTGCAAGCAGGCAGCTCTTTTTTGCAGAAGGGATGCCCTTTGACTCTTCTGCAATAACAAACACTCTGCCTGCTCAGTCTTCTTTTGAATGCACACTGAGCTGCCCATGTGTCGGAATGAAAGACTTCCAAGTACATGGATGGGATGATGCATTCCCAGACCGTACAATCAAGAGGCTAAAAACCCAGAACCTTGAGGTAGCTGGGAAGAAGATGACATCAGCCAACTGCCATATTGCTGGAATGAAAAGGTGTGAGTTTAGTTTCATTTTACAATCAAAGATTATTATTTTTTTGCATACTTTGAAAATATATGTAAAGCCACACTGCTGTGAAAAAGCACCTCTGCATAATCCTAACGCTAAACTGCATTTCCAACTTGGGATGTGTATAAATATAAACTATATCTGTGTGTGTGTATGTATATTCATATAAATACTACTCCTTGAAACTTTCCACATTTTGTCATGTTACAGCCAAAAACGTAAATGTATTTTATGTGGTAGACCAACACAAAGTGGCACATAATTGTGAAGTGAAAGGAAAATTATAAATGTTTTTCAAAATTGTTTACAAATAAATATGTGAAAAGTGTAGGGTACATTTGTATTCATCCCCCCTGAGTCAATACTTTGTGGAACCACCTTTCACTGCAATTACAGCTGCAAGTCTTTTTGGGATGTCTCTACCAGCTTGGCACATCTAAGAGACTGAAAATGTTTGCCCATTCTTCTTTGTAAAATAGCTCAAGCTGTGACAGAATTGGATGGAGAGCATCGGTGAACAGCAATTTTCAAGTCTTGCCACGGATTCTCAATTGGATTTACGTCCAGACTTTGACTGGGCCATTTTAACACATGGATATGCTTTGATCTAAACCATTCCATTGTATCTCTGGCTGTATGTTTATTTTCCACCACACATAGTGTTTTGAATTTAGGCCAAAAAGTTTAATTTTGGTCTCATCTGACCAGAGCACCTTCTTCCACATGTTTGCTGTGTCCCCCACATGGCTTCTCACAAACGGGACTCCTTATGGCTTTCTTTCAACAATGATTTTCTTTTTGCCACTCTTCCATAAAGGACAGATTTGTGGAGTGTAGGACTAATAGTTGTCCTGTTTGGAAGAAAAAATGGGTGGGACTTTAAATGAGGCACATAAAGGATGTGTCTCCATCCCTAATTCGGTTACAAAGGGGAAAAGTTCGGGACTTTAAATGAAGCATATGGCAGAACATTGGAAAAAATATATAAATGTATTTATTGTCAAAAACTATATCTAGCACATTAAGTTTACATGCAGAAGTCATATATGTACAAATAACAAATACATATGATATATATATATACATACATAAAAGGTAAAACAACACGTGCCCGCTGTCAATATACAGGGCTCCATGTAATCAAAATGGTTTATGGTAACAGATGTACTGTAGGAAAAAAGGAAACATGGTAAATAAAAGTCATGACTGCATCCTAAATAGAGCTGACGCGTTTCATGGTATGAACCACTCTTCAGGGGCGAATGTGTCAGATTGTCTAAAAGAAGTCATAGGTACCAATAGTACCATAATGAGCTAGTATGCAGTGCTCTGGTGCTGTGAGTGGCCGAAGCCATGATTATGTCACTCCCGCGCAAGTGTGCAGGATTCTTCTTCCCGGCAAGGGTTGTGGGGAGGGGGGGTTTGGGTCAGTCTGTTAGTGCTCAGACCATACGCCGCACACTGCATCAAATTAGTCTTCATGGCTGTCGTCCCAGAAGGAAGCCTCTTCTAAAGCTGATGCACAAGAAAGCCCGCAGTTTGCTGAATACAACCAAACTAAGGTCATGGATTACTGGAACCATGTCCTCTGGTCTGATGAGACCAAGATGAACGTATTTGGTTCATATGGTTTCAAGCGTGTGTGGTGGCAACCAGGTGAGGAGTTCAAAGACAAGTGTGTCTTGCCTACAGTCAAGCATGGTGGTGGGAGTGTCATGGTCTGGGGCTGCATGAGTGCTGCCGTCACTGGGGAGCTACAGTTCATTGAAGGAACCATGAATGCCAACATGTACTGTTGCATACTGAAGCATGATCCCTTCCCTTCGGAGACTGGGCCGCATGGCGGTATCCCAAACATGATAACGACCCCAAACACACCTCCAAGACAACCACTGACTTGCTAAAGAAGCCGAGGGTAAAGGTGATGGACTGGCCAAGTATGTCTCCAGACCTAAACCCTATTGAGCATCTGTGGGGCATCTTCAAACGGAAGGGGGAGGAGCGCAAGGTCTCTAACATCCACCAACTCCGTGATGTCGTCATGGAGGAGTGGAAGAGGACTCCAGTGGCAGCCTGTGAAGCTCTGGTGAACGCCATGCCCAAGAGGGTTAAGACAGTGCTGGAAAATAATGGTGGCCACACAAAATATTGACACTTTGGGTCCAATTTGGACATTTTCTCTTAGGGGTGTACTCACTTTTGTTGCCAGAAGTTTAGACATTAATGGCTGTGTGTTGAGTTATTTTGAGGGGACAACAAATTTACACTGTTATACAAGCTGTACACTCACTACTTCACATTGTAGCAAAGTGTAATTTCTTCAGTGTTGTCACATGAAAAGATATAATAAAATATTTACAAAAATGTGAGGGGTGTACTCACTTTTGTGAGATACTGTGTGTGTGTGTATGTATGTATATATATATTTAGAATTTTTTTTAATTTTTTTTTTGAGAGCAGTCATGCCTCAGAAATAGCCCTATTCTCCTTACATTTACAGCAACACACCAGAAGCTCAGACTCACTTAAGATAGCTGAAGACCACCAGTATGTTTCTGCACAAACGCCAAACCAGGAATGACAGCTGCTAAGATTGTTTCTAACCAGTGTGTGTATATAGTCCTTTACACTGGGAGACTATATATTACTATATACGATTACTATATAGTAAAAGTAAAGGTGACAATCTGTGGCTCGTGATCCTCTCCCCTGTTCACTACAGCTTCTGGTTCTCACACTGGGAAATGCTGCAGTATCTCTATGGCTGCCCACCCCATCCCTGCTTTAAAGTTTTCACTGCAGAAGCACAAATTTAAAATTCCACAGGTTTCTTTTAGAAAGAAAAAACTAGGTTAAAATACGTAGGATTGCTTTTTAAATAAGAGCTTACACTGGTCTGTATGTATCTGCAGCCTGGTTGCTTTGGCTAGGAATCCATTCTTAACTAGCCCCTTATGAAAAGCTTTGTACGTGCTGTAATATTTGTTCATATTCTGCTCTGCAGTAGAAAATGTTATACCTCTTAGATCTCGGCTGCAAGGAATTTGCGCGTAACAAGTATAAGATCCTGTACTGCACTGAAGAAATGGATTTTTGTTATTCTGATACTTCAGCAAATTACTCATGTGAGAAATGTTTTTTTTTTTTTCCATGATCATTTGCATTTTTATTATTATCTTGATAAAATGTAACTGCCTAGTTGTTAAGAGAGCACTAGTCAACATGCTTAACGAGCACTAATAAAATTGCAGTGTTACACATTTTTATATATATATATATATATATATATATATATATATATATATATATATATATATATATATATATATATATATATATATATATATAAATAAAAAAACTCAGTGGTGGCTGGTGGTATATTTTTGGGGGGGGGGGGGTGGCAATCTGCGCCCCCCCAATCCCACACCCCCCGGTCAGTTGAATTGGTCCCCACACTTACTCCATCTAGGTCGCGGGCTTCATCCGAATGGCAGCTTCACCCTGCCTCTCCTTCCTCAGCTTCACAGCGATGTGGCCTTTCCTGCGTCTTCTCCCTCTTCCTCGGCAGGCCAATAGGATCACTTCTCCTCTCGGCCAATCGGGTCTCAGATCTGCTTCATGAGCCGGGATTAGCTGAGAGGAGAATAGGGAAGACGAGACCCGCTTCCTGAGCTGGGATTAGCCGGGAGGAGAATCGGGAAGACAATGGCAAATATTAATTCGCCATTGTCACACAACTGGGTGGGCTCGGGACAGAGTGATCTGTGCCCCAAGCCCACCCTTTTCTAAAGCCTCAGGCTCTAATCACGCGCTTCTAAAGAAAAAAAAAACATTGGAATTCATGCGTCCAGCATCCTGCGTGTAAATTAGGGGCCGGGTGCATGGATATTGCAACATCTATCTCTTCCCATTCTTCAAAAACTACCTCTTTTAGAGCCTGGATGCTGGATGGAGAGTGATGCTCAACTTGTCTCTTTAGAATTCCCCATAGATGTTTCCCGATTGGGTTCAGATCAGGTGACATACTTCGCCACTGAATCACTTTCACCCTGTTCTTCCTCAGAAATGCAATTTCAATATGGAGCAGTACATCTGTGAATTCATGATAACATCAATGAAATGCAGCTCCCCAACACCAGCAGCACTCAAGCAGCCCCCCCCCCCCCAAATAAAACACTGCCTTCACCATGTTTTACTGTAGGCACCAGGCATTTTTCTTTGTACTCTTTACCTTTGCAACACCATACAGTTTTGAAGCCATCAGTTCCAAAAACATTTATCTGGGTCTCATCATCATTCCAGAGTACAGAGTCGCAGTAGTCTTTTTTTCAGCATGGGCCCTGGCAAATTCTAGGCGGGCTTTTTTGTGCATGGGCTTTAGGAGAGGCTTCCTTCATGGACAACACCCATGCATGCCATTCCTCTGCAGTATTGTATTCCTACGCCATATTGTGTCACAGGAAGCAATCACCCCAATTTGGCTTTCTACTTCTTTAGCTAACTGCAGTGAACTTGCATGGCGATTTTCTTCGACCCTTCTCATCAGAAGACGCTCCTGTCGAGGTGTTAACTTCCGTGGACGGCCTGGACGTCTCTGTGAGATGGTTGCAGTTTCATCCTTATTAGATTTTTGTATCACTTTTGCTACAATATTTTGATTGATAAGTAAAGCTTTGATGGTCTTCTTGTAGCCTTTACCTTTCTTGTATAAAGATATTTTCTTTCTCAGGCCTTGTGACTTTTCTCTTCCATGTGGTGCCATTGCTGACAGCATGAAATGGGAAGGGGTATTCTTTGTTAAGTAACACTTTTTTTAATCAACTGTCTGTTGGACACCTGTTTGATGAATAATTAGTTGAATTCTTGTTAATTAGGATTTTGTTGACTAAAATTTAGCTTTGCTCCAAAGTCTTTCATTGGGGTGTATTTGTTTTTGCAACACGATCTTGAATGAATTTGTTAGAAAAAAAAAAATACTTTTTTGTGTGTGCAAATTAACAAATTTTGTAGTACAGTTCCCATAGAAAATGTTGATTCTCAAAGGAAAGTAAAGGTTTTCTAACAAATATGTTGCAGTGTGTATATGTGTATGTATGTATGTATATGTATATATATTTTATATATATGTGTGTGTGTGTGTATATATATATATATATATATATATATATATATATATATATACATACAGTTGTGCTCATAAGTTTACTTACCCTGGCGGAATTTATGATTTCTTGGCCCTTTTTCAGAGAATATGCATAACACAAAAACTTTTCTTTCACTCATGGTTAGTATTTGGCTGAAGCCATTTATTTTTAAGTCATAGTGAGAACAGAAACTACCCAAATGACCCTGATCAAAAGTTTACATACCCCAGTTCTTAATACTGTATATTGCCCCATTTAACATCAATGACAGCTTGAAGTCCTTTGTGGTATTTGTAGATGAGGCTCTTTATCTTCTCAGAAGGTAAAGCTGCCCATTCCTCTTGGCAAAAAGCCTCCAGTTCCTGTAAATTCTTGGTCTGTCTTGCATGAACTGCACGTTTTGAGATCTCCCCAGAGTGGCTCAATGATATTGAGGTCAGGAGACTGAGATGGCAACTTCAGAACCTTCGCCTTATTCTGCTGTAGCCAATGACAGGCCGACTTGGCCTTGTGTTTTGGATCATTGTCATGTTGGAGTGTCCAAGTACGTCCCATGCGCAGCTTCCTGGCTGATGAATGCAAATATTCCTCCAGTATTTTTTGATAACATACTGCATTCATCTTGCCATCAGTTTTGACCAAATTTCCTGTGCCTTTGTAGCTCACACATCCCCAAAACATCAGCGATCCACCTCCGTGTTTCACAGTAGGAATGGTGTACCTTTCATCATAGGCCTTGTTGACTGCTCTCCAAATGAAGCGTTTATGCTTGTGGCCAAAAAGTTCAATTTTGAACTCGTCACTCCAAATGACTTTGTGTCAGAAGGTTTGAGGCTTGTCTCTGTGCCGTTTGGCATATTGTAAGCGAGATACTTTGTGGCATTTGCGTAGTAACGCTTTCTTCTGGCAACTAGACCATGCAGCCCATCTTTCTTAAGTGCCTCCTTATTGTGCGTTTTGAAACAGCCACACCACATGTTTTCAGAGAGTCCTGTATTTCATCCAAAGTTATGTGTGGGTTTTTCTTTGCATCCCAAACAATTTTCCTGGCAGTTGTAGCTGAAATTTTAGTTTGTTTACCTGACCGTGGTTTGGTTTCAACAGAACCCCTCATTTTCCACTTCTTGATTGGAGTTTGAACACTGCTGATTGGCATTCTCAATTCCTTGGATATCATTTTATATCCCCTTCCTACAGATATATACAGTTCAACTGCCTTTTCCCGCAGATCCTTTGACAATTCTTCCAGAAACGTCAGTGCAGCACTGGATGAAAGATGCAAGGGTCTGTCAGGAGTCCAGAAACTCATTGACCTTTTATACACACACACACACACACTAATTACAAGCAAACCGATCACAGGTGAGGATGGTTACCTTTTAATAGCCATTCAAACCGCTTTGTGTCAACTTGTGTGCATGTTATCAGGCCAAAGTCACCAGGGTATGCAAAAGTTTGATCAGGGTCATTTTGGGTAGTTTCTGTTCTCATTATGATTTAAAAAGAGTAAACACCGTTGATTGATAATAAATGGCTTCAGCCAAAAACTAACCATGATTGAAAGAAAAGTTTTTTTGTATTATCATTCATATTCTCTGGAAAATGGCCACAAAATCAAAAAAATTTCTGCCAGGGTATGTACATTTATGAGCTCAACTGTGTGTGTGTGTGTGTGTGTGTGTGTGTGTGTGTGTGTGTGTGTATATATATATTTGTGTGAAAAAGTATTTGCCCCCTTTCTGATTTTTTTTTTTTTTCTTTGCATATTTGTCACACTTACATGACTCGGATCATCAAACAAATTTTATTATTACACAAAGATAACCCGAGTAAATAAAAAAATGCAGTTTTAAAATGATGGTTTCATTTATTAAGGCAAAAAAAACTGTCCAAACCTGCCTGGCTTTATGTGAAAAAGTAATTGCCCCCTAAACCTAATAACTGGTTGTGCCACCCTTGGCAGCAACAACTGCATTCAAGCGTTTGCGATAACTGGCACTGAGTCTTTCACATTGCAGTGGAGCAATTTTGGCCCATTCTTCTTTGCAGAATTGTTTTAATTCAGGCACATTGGAGGGTTTTCCAGCACGGCCTGTGTAAGGTACAGCAACTCAATTGGATTTAAGTCCGGGCTTTGATTAGGCCACTCCAAAACCTAAATTTTGCTTTGTTTGAATCATTTGGAGGTGGACTTGCTGTTTCAGATCATTTTTCTGTTCCATAACCCAAGTGCGCTTGAGGTCATGAACTGATGGCTGGACATTCTCCTTTAGGGTTTTCTGGTAGAGCTCAGAATGCCTGGTTCCATCAATTATGGTAAGTAGTCCAGGTCCTGAAGCTTCAAAGCAGCCATCACGCTACCACCACCATGTCTGACTGTTGGTATGATGTTCTTGTTATGAAATGCTGCATTAGTTTTATGCCACAGAATATTTGCCTAAAAGTCTTGGGGATAATTGAGATGTTTTTTGTTAAATGTGAGATTAGCCTTTGTGTTCTTTTTGGTCAGCGCAGTGGCTTTGGCCTTGGAACTCTCCCATGTATGCCATTTTTGCCCAGTCTCTTTCTTGTTGTTGAATCATGAACACTGATCTTACCTGAGGCAAGTGAGGCCTGCAGTTCTTTAGATGTTGTTCTGGGTTCTTTTCTGACCTCCTGTCGTCGTCATGGAGTAATATTTGTAGGCCGGCCACTCCTGTGAAGGTTCACCACTGTTCAAGTTATCTCCATTTGTGGATAATGGCTCTCTCCATGGTTCACTGTAGTTCCAAAGCCTTAGAAAATGGCTTTGAAACCCTTCCTAGACCGATACATGTTTGTTTCTAATCTGTTCTTGAATTTTTTTAGATTGTGGCATGTTGTGTGACTTTTTGTGATTTGACAGCATGCTTCACTTTGTCAGACAGCTTCTGTTTATGTGATTTCTTGATTCAACAGGTCTGACAGTAATCAGGCCTGGGCAAGTGAAATTTAACTCGGCTTTCCAAAAAATTGTGGTTAATCACAGGGGGCAGTTACTTTTTTACATAGGGCCAGGCAGGTTTGAACAGCTTTTTTCATTTTAATAAATTAAATAATAATTTGAAAACTGCCTCTTGGATTTACACTGGTTATCTTAGTGTAATTTTAGGATTAGTTTGATTATCTGAATCATTTAAGTGTGAGAAATATGCAAAAAAATAAATCGGGAAGGGGGCAAATACTTTTGCACTGTATGTATGATGTATGTATGTATGTATGTATGTGTTTGTGTGTGTAAAAAAATAAATATAAATATATATATATATATATATATATATATATATATATATATATATATATATATATAAAAATATATATATATATATATATATATATACTGTATTTATTGGCGTATAATACTCACTTTTTCACCCTAAAAATTGGGTGCAAATAGTATGTGCGTGTTATACGCCAATACTTCAATTTTAGATGCCTCGGAGGGGACAGGGAGGGGGGCGGGATGAGCGCTGTCAGATTACATACAGTGAGAATCTCCTGTTTACTTGGCGGCCTCTGTAATAGGAAGTCCCGTCTCCTGGGCCGCCATTGGACCACTGTTCTGTCTATCATAGGAGATTCTCACTGTATATAATCTTTCGGCGCTTGTCCCGCCCCCCTCCCTGTCCCCTCTAGGCTGCAAATGGGCATCAATCAGGCTGCACTGATGGCAATGGTGAGGCTGCTGCATTGATGTGGACTGATGAGGTTGCATTGATGGCACTTGTGAGACTGCAGATGGGCATTGATGGGGCTGCATTAGTGGCAATGGTGAGACTGCAGATGGGCACTGACCCTTATTTTGCTTCAAAGTTCCTTATTTAAAATTTAATTTTTTTCCCTGAAACTTCCCTCTTAAAGTTAATGTGCGTGTTATACACCTGTGCATGTTATACGCCGATAAATACGGTATATAATATAAATTATAATATGTATAAAGATAAGTTTTATTAAAGTATATATGATAAAAAAATAGATAACATAAAGAAAACGTGGCTAATACAGTTACACATCAACATGACACATGGCTAGATGCTGTAAGGAGTCGTAAGACAACACGTAGAGTGCAGGCTCCACACCCAACGAGTTTCAGAAACTACTTCCTTTTTCAGGGGTGTGTCAGTAGATGAAAGCATTTATGCTACAAATGCAAATAGATGAAGTTTAGACAGATACAGCATAACAAAACATAAACAGTATAGCCTTTGTCTATGGAACCAAGCCAAAAACAGACTTGCATGTTGACGATGGAAAATCGCATGTTAGCCACATGGAGTTTACAGATTTAAAAACAGCCAGATCCAACCAGGGGTAACCCATGTGCCAAAACCACTCACCATCACTGGGGCTCACCAGAAAGACGCAGCCAGACACGCATTTACAGAATGTAAACTGTGATTCAGAGATAAACAGGATATTGCAAAATGGATTCTGAGGGGGGCACTAGCTGCCAAGGGAGGCACCTTAAAGTTTTAGCAGCGAAGGGGACAGTGTAACCAGCAAAGTTGTTACTATGCCCGTGTTCCCACCTTACATTAAGGGTCCAGTCTATTTAAAACTGATTTTCAGATTTGGAATAATTTAGGTAAGTTAAATTCCCCACTTGCTTTTTGCTTCTTTCATACCCTGGCATCGTCAACAGATGTAATAAGTGAAGGTGATTCAACTTATTCATTTCTAATAATGAAATATAATTATGCTAATCATACAGTATAGTAAAGACTGAGCATTCATAGACCCTGGAATATACAGTAGACTTATATCTTCAGGTGATTGTGCAAGGCTTTTGAGGACACTCCTCATGGGCACCTCCCCTATAACCCTACCCCACTCCATGAGTCCTTATTTTCTCACTAGTGTCTGTACGGAGAAATCACTCTTAGCTTAATTAGCTTATTCTTGTATCTTTGGATCCTTCCATCAAATCTTCTAAGTCAAAAATACAAGCAGTGCACCCAGATTGATGCAACCTTAGTAAAGACCTTGGGAGCCATACCCAGACCCCATATGTAAAATAACGTTCCTTTGGGCACTGGATCCTGTACGGGTGCTCGCCTTGACACTTTGTGCAATGTGTACTCAGCCGCAAGGTGCTATACAGGTCCAGGGCCATGGTCCATCCCCGTGCAACCCAGAACCTAAAGACTCCTGTGGATGGGGAAAGCCCACCATGATGACCGAGGCGTGGACCCTATAAAGGGACCAGAATCATAGACAGCAAAAACAAGATCATCCTGCATCTCTGACCATTACTGTTAAAACCGGTGCTATGTAACAAAATACTGCTTTTCTCGTAGAACTACTAGCGGCTTCTCCATGAGAACTAATCTTTCTTCTAATTGTCTCCTGGGTTATTACTTTTGGTGAATTGTTACTCCAATAACTCTATACAAGCACAAGTGCTACCAATTAGCCTGAGTCCTGTAGAGCTTCATTCTCATTGTCTTTATATGTTCATTCAACATCGCTATTATGTTTTTTATCTTGTAAACTCAATAAAATTCTTTAACAAGAAAAACCGGCGCTATATTTGGAATTCAATCACTTTATGGTATAAACTTTGCTAACTTGGAGCTAAAACATAACCACTCAGAGCCTGGTCTCAGGTAGATGACCAGGTGTTAAATCATACCACTGGCCCCTCTATTTACTGCCACAAGGACTTTGCTACAGGATGGTCAGCACCTGGATTGCTACGTAATCTTTCCAGATGCTTATCCTTTATTCTGCACCCTACTCCATGAGTGCCCCACAGGGGATCAGCCCCAACCACAGCTGTGTTGGAAGCCAGGTTCAGTTACTCTTTGGGCCTAGGTTCACACTGATGTGCGATTTGCATGTGGTTTTGAGGGCAAGTACAGTGTGAACTTGAGGTGCAATTTGTGCTTGCTTGACAGGTAATGCACATTTTTATCTGTGGAGATGAAAATCGCACTGCACTAAACATGCACAGGAACCTTTTTTTTTTACCGCATCAGGGTCACACCATAAAGCTGTGAATGGCCTTCATAGAAAAGGATGGAATTTCAGATGACATGCAATTCTATGATTTTTGTAACGCATGTTTTGTATCTGTATCTGTCTAAACTTTAAGGCCCCTTTCACATGGATGGATAGAATGGTGCTTTTAGCTGCGGATTTTCTAATTTTCTACCGCAGCTAAAAGCACACAATGCTTTCCTATGGCCCAATTCACACACTGCATTTAGCTGCGAATTAGATACACGTGGTTCTGTGCGGATAGAAAAAATAGAATTGACTGCGTCCAGGAGCGATTTAGCGCAGCTATACACACATAACCGCAGGTAATCGCAGTGCACTGTGTCAGCTGTGGATAACAGCGCCGAGCTGCTCATCGGGAAAGGAAAAATAATTTTTCCTTTCCCAATGAGCGACAAGCATGGGGATACGACTTGGATCCCCGGCACTGTTTGGTATGACTCTTGAGGGGGAACTCCACGCCAAATTTTAAATAAAAAAATGGTGTGGGTTCCCCCCCAGGGGCATACCAGGCCCTTCGGTCTGGTATGGACTTTAAGAGGAACCCCTACGCCGAAAAAACGGCGTGGGGTCCCCCCCAAAATCCATACCAGCCCCTTATCCGAGCACGCAGCCCAGTCGGTCAGGAAAGGGGGTGGGGACGGGCGAGCGCCCCTCCTGAGCCGTACCAGGCCGCATGCCCTCAACATGGGGGGTGGGTGCTTTGGAGGAGGGGGCGCCTTGCGGCCCCCCCACCCCAAAGCACCTTGTCCCCATGTTGATGAGGACAAGGGCCTCTTCCCGACAACCCTGGCCGTTGGTTGTCGGGGTCTGCAGGCAGGGGGCTTATCGGAATCTGGGAGGCCCCTTTAATAAGGGGGCCCCCAGATCCTGGCCCCCCACCCTATGTGAATGAGTATGGGGTACATGGTACCCCTACCCATTCACCTAGGGAAAAAGTGTCAATAAAAAAAACAGTACACAGATTTTTAAAGTAATTTATTAGACAACTCTGGGGGTCTTTTTCCGGCTTTGGGGGTCCTCTGCCGACTTCGGGGGTCTCCTTCCGACTTCGGGGGTCTCTCCGGTTCTTCTCCGCGCTCTCCGGGTCTTCTGCCGGGCTCCTCCGCTATCTTCTGCTCTTTTGCCGCTCTTTTGCTATAGCGGAGGAGCCCGGTCTGCTGCCTTCTGCCTTCTTCCCTCTTCTCTTCTTCTGATGTTGACACGACGCTCTCTCCGGCTGGAATGCACTCTGGGCGCTCCGCTCTGACTTATATAGGCGGTGACCCCGCCCCCTTATGCCGTCACAGTCCCTGGGCATGCTGGGACTGTGATGTTTTAGGGGGCGTGGTCATCACCCGATGACCACAACCCCTTATGCTGTCACAGTCCCAGCATGCCCAGGGACTGTGACGGCATAAGGAGGCGGGGTCACCGCCTATATAAGTCAGAGCGGAGCGCCCAGAGTGCATTCCAGCCGGAGAGAGCGTCGTGTCAACATCAGAAGAAGAGAAGAGGGAAGAAGACAGAAGGTAGCAGACCGGGCTCCTCTGCTATAGCAAAAGAGCAGAAGATAGCGGAGGAGTCCGGCAGAAGACCCGGAGAGCGCGGAGAAGAACCGGAGAGACACCGAAGAGAAGAAGGCAGCAGACCGGGCTCCTCCGCTATAGCAAAAGAGCGGCAAAAGAGCAGAAGATACCGGAGGAGCCCGGCAGAAGACCCGGAGAGCGCGGAGAAGAACCGGAGAGACCCCCGAAGTCGGAAAAGGACCCCCGAAGCCGGAAGAAGACCCCGGAGCTGTCTAATAAATTACTTTAAAAATCTGTGTAGTGTTTTTTTTTATTGACACTTTTTCCCTGGGTGAATGGGTAGGGGTAACGTGTACCCCATACTCATTCACATAGGGTGGGTGGCCAGGATCTGGGGGCCCCCTTATTAAAGGGGGCTCCCGGATTCCGATAAGCCCCCTGCCCGCAGACCCGGACAACCAATGGCCAGAGTTGTCGGGAAGAGGCCCTTGTCCTCATCAACATGGGGACAAGGTGCTTTGGGATGGGGGGGGCCGCAGGGCGCCCCCTCCTCCAAAGCACCCACCCCCCATGTTGAGGGCATGCGGCCTGGTACGGCCCAGGAGGGGGGGGGGGCGCTCGCCCGTCCCCACCCCCTTTCCTGACCGACCGGGCTGCGTGCTCGGATAAGGGTCTGGTATGGATTTTGGGGGGGACCCCACGCCATTTTTTCGGTGTAGGGGTTCCTCTTAAAATCCATACCAGACCGAAGGGCCTGGTATGCCCCTGGGGGGGAACCCACGCCATTTTTTTATTTAAAATTTGGCGTGGAGTTCCCACTCAAGAGTCATACCAAACAGTGTGAGTCGGCACCCTGTCGGGTTGCCATGGAAATGGCAAGCCACAGCCAAACGCAACCGCAGCTAATCGCACTGTGCAAATGCAGCTGATCGCAGTGCCTGGAGTCTTGAACTCCACAGGAAAAAAAACATGCTTTTAACTGCGGCAGAATAGCCGTCCGTGTGAAAGGCGCCTAACTATTTGCATTTTTAGTATGAATGCTTTCATCTATTGACACACCCCTGAAGAAGGAAGTAGTTTCTGAAACACGTTGGGTGTGGAGCCTGCACTCCATGTGTTGTCCTATGACTCCTTACAGCATCTAGCTATTGTGTCATGTTGATGTGTGACTGTATTAGCCACGTTTTCTTTGTTATCCATTTTTGTATTGTGTATATACTATAATAAAACTTTTATCTTTATACATATTATCTATATTTTCTTGTGGTGCTATATCACCACCCGGGCCTTCGAAATCTCACAAGGGGGAACCTTGCTCTCTGTATATTGTACACAGGGATGTTGGCTCACCTTCAGTCCTCTCTATCTCAACCTTTTTTCTGCAGTATATTTATAGCCGCTAACTTTTAATTGTTTTCTAACAGGCTGAAGACCCTCTTTAATTGGCTAAGTATAGGTTCTCTTAGCCAAGTTCTCTGAGAACTTTAAAGGATTGTAGCTCTTTAATACCATCTAATCTGTGTACTCTGGTGTAGAATATTCTACAAAACACCTCTCCCAAATATGAACATAATTAAAGGAAACTGTTTGGACAACTGTTATCTGTCACTGCTGAGGATTATTCCACGGACTGACTAGATCTGGGAGTTCAGCAGTAGTTGGAGGCCTGGCTTTAACATGGTTAAGCTGTCTTGACAGGCTCCTTTTAAATAGCAAATTACATCTTTATGTGAAAATGGCATCAAGTTCATGTATTTATTTATTGGAAATGATGTGCTTTGATATATGTAACAACCGAAAACAAAGAACAGTTTTGTTCAGTAACATACCACAACCAGATAGGGATAAAAATGTTTTTTTTTTATATTGGTTGCCATGAGTTACTACACACCACTGTTATTATTTCAGCCCATACGTCTTTTGCAGCAAAGGGATAATGACAGACCCGTTTTGTGATTGTGACTTCTTATTCTTCAATTTTGATATCTACTTGAAATGCATTTATTTTACATGAAAATCTTGCATGTGAACAAAAAGATAATCTGTACCAACTGACGATGGGATGGCCTTATGGCAGGCTTGCTCTTGTCTCTTGTGCTGCTTAAGAAAACCTTGTAAAAGGTAGGCTTAATTTAATTTCCTTGTCACCGTCAAAGGCAGATTGTTTACAATCAAGGAAGCAGCTTCCAAGTTACTGCTGGGATGCATTCCTCATTATGTACAGTAATATGTCCATAGTTTTTTTTGCTTAAAGGGGAGCTCCGGGCTTCTTCAGAAAAAATGCAAATAAAAACAAATACTGTAGCTGCTGACTTTTAACATTAGGACACTTACCTGTCTACGAATCCAGCGATATCTTCACCCAAGCCAATTTTTCGATTGGCTCTCGGGTGCTGCCACTGCCAACTTTCTGTAACTGCTTAAAAGTGTTATAGGTGAAAATAAAGGAAACGGCTAACAACAACTGGAAGAACTGCAATATATTCAATTTTTGTTTTTTTGTTTAAAAACCCTTTACCTTCAGATTTCAAAAAACATTATGATTAAGGAGACTTACAGCATAGGTCCAAGTTTTAATTTCACCTCTATTCTATCATGAAATATAAACTGTATGTATGTAGTCTAAGATTAAAATCCAAACAAGCTATGGTTAGCACTTATCAACATAGATTCAAAAGTCATGCCATAGGGTAAGACTCCTTTCACACTGTGCCGTCAGCGGTTTACCGTCATTTTAGCGGCACTATTCGTCTGCTAGCGGGGTGGTTAAAGGGGGTTAAATCTGCCCGCAAAACGCCGGCAGTATCGCAGCGCTGCCCCATTGATTTCAATGGGGAGCAGCGGTGGAGGAGTGGTGAGTTCACTGCTCCAAAGAAGCTGCTGGCAGGACTTTTTCTGATGCCCTGCCAGCGCACCGCTCCAGTGTGAAAGCCCTCGGTCCAGCGATGCGGCCACACGGAGCCTCGCTCCTCTCGCCCGCCTCTCTGCAGTGCCTCCATTGAAACTGTGGGCATCCAGTCATGACAGCTTGTGGCTGGGTGCGCACTACACATGCACGAGTCGCAATGCGCTTTCCGAGTGGACAGGCAATCTTCTGGGACCTGTGACGTGTCCCAGAAGATTGACGAGAGGGAAGGGCCGCCTAGGGGGAGAGGAAGAGTCACCTAGGCGGCCCGAAGGCAGGAGCAGGAAGTCCCATTCAAAACTAGGAACCCACCTCCCCCCCAAAAAAAAAAAATGACATGGCAAACGTGACATGTAAGTGGGGCAAGGAGTGCTTAAAGCGGAAGTTCCACTTTTGGCTGGAACTTCGCTTTAAGACCCCTTTCACACTGGGTTTGCTAAAATGAGCGGCGCTTTACCGCTTTTTAACCGGCACTTTTGCATCGCTTTTCGGCCACTGGGGGGGGGGGGGGGCGCTTTTAACCCCAAACAAGGGGTTAAAACTCATTGCTTGCAGGACTTTTCAGAATGACCCGCAAGCGCACCGCCTGGGTGTGAAAGCACCAATTGCAGAGAATGGAAGGTAGCTTTACAGGCGCTATTTCTAGCGCTAAAACGCCTGAAATCGACTGCCTCAGTGTGAAAGGGGTCTTACTAATTGATGCAGCCACTGTTAGCGCTGTGTAACGTCTATGTAGCATCAGCTGTTGCTATTACGCTGTGTTTCGGCTGTGTCCTGTTTCTAGAATAAAGTCAAGTCTGGCTGAGCACGGCGCAGCCATTCACAGGAAGCCATGTATTTTTAAGAATTAATTTAAGCTTTCTGCTGATTGGCTGAGGTGGAGATTGTGATGTCCTCTACCCGCCGCTCCACCTTAGCCAATTAGATGAAGCTTAAAGATAATCACCTGCAGTGCCACACAATCAGAGTGCAACAACTAATCACAAAGTACAATTAGTCACATATTTATATAAAGTGCAAAAATCAACATAAATATAAACGTAAAGAGCAGTATAATATCACAATAAAAATAAAGTATATATGTATAAAAGTGATAAAGTGCAATAAATAATTCCTCCACCAACTGCTTGCCAGACTCTTCCCAGTGTAAAGAAGCACCAGCCACCACCTCAAGAAATGAGCACTCACCAGAAAATGTACTTCAAAATGTGTAGCAAGTGTAACGTGTCATCATTGGTAGGTGTCATTCAGGGTAGCTTATGCATCCATCCACAGTGCTCTCCTCTCCAGTTCCCAGCACCGATCCAAGCTACAGCAAATAAAGCCCACACTGGGTCAGCAAAGATGGTAGAAGTGTAGTGTTTATTGCATCAGAAGAATCCCATACATAGTTCGCCAATCTAACAGACTGATATATATGAATACAAAACTGCTGCAACTCACAAAGAAAGCCAATGCTGACCGATATGCAGTGGCATAACGTCAGCACTAAAGTCTCTTCATAAAACACGTTTTTAGCTGATAGGCTGTCTTTAGGGCCTATCATTCATTTATTCACTCAAAAAATACAAAGCTTCCTGTAAATGGCTGAGCAGCGATAGGAATAGGGGCAGGAGGTCCCCATACTGCTGTCAGGACACATCATTGTATGCTGATTGTAGCTGATGCTATATACAGTTTATACAGCACTGACAGTCATTACATCTATTAGCAAATGTAATATAGACATACAGTTAGGCCTTACAAACAAAAGGTGTGCAAAGTCTTACAATTTTATAGACGTGCAATGCCGAAAAATTTGTTCGTTTTCGTTTCATTCGTTTTTTATTTTTTGTTTTTTTTTCCTCTTTTTTTGGATCATTCATTCGGAAAAATTCAAATTTGTTATGTTCCATTCCTTTAGATGCGGTATTTGTAAATAAATTTGTAAATTTAAAGATTCAGAAATTCGAAAATCTGAAAATCCGAAATGATAACTAACTAATAATATTTATAGTTATAGTTATTGGAATTTCCTTTCAAATTTGGCTGTTTATGAACGTTACGAATTTATCAGAAGTTACGAATTATCCGAAATAACGAATGTCGCATCTAAATTAATGGAACGTAACAAATTAAGAATAATAATAAAAAGATATTATTATTAATTTGTTACGTTCCATTTGTTTAGATGCGGCATTCGTCATTTTGGATAATTTGTAACTTTGGATCCATTTGTATTCGTTATGTTCACTAACTAACCAAATTTGAAAGGAAATTCCAATACCTATAATTTAATAGTTGGTAATAGTTATTATTATTAGTTATTATTTCGGGTTTTCGGATTTTCGTTCTTATTTTTGCTTTTTCGCTCTTTTGAATTTTCGCATTTTCATTCTTATTTTCGAATTTACGAATTTTCAAATTTACCAATTTTCAAATTTACCAATTTACACATTTTTGAATTTGTGAATTTACGAATTCTGGTTTTCAGAAAGATTCATTAAACAGGTTTTCGTTAATTTGAATATTTCTGAATTAACGAATTTGTCGAATTTCGTCTAAAAATGTATTTGGAACTAAACGAATTGCACATGTCTACAGTTTTATCTCTTTAGTGTAGAAAAGACTGTCCCCTTTGGCCCTGCATATTATAGGAAAGGGCTCTTCTATTTTCTCCTCTCCTCCTCTCCTCCTCTCCTCGTGGAACTAGTTGTTTCTCAGCAAAGATCTGATATGCACCCTTTATAAAAAGAAAAACGAGGCAGTTGTTTATAACACAAAGTGCTTTAGCACAGAGAACATAATCCAGTTAGGGCCCTTTCAAAGTTTTTTTAAGTGCTTTTGCATAAAAAAAAGCACCTGAACAGCGCAAAAAAAAATGCTTCCCTTTAAAATCAATGACTGTGTTCACACTGGGCTGTTGTGCTTCTGTTGCAGTGAAAAAAATCCTGCTTGGGGAGTTTAAAAAAAAAAAAAAAACGCCAAAAATGCACCTTCCCATTGAAAGCAATGGAAAACGCAGTAAAAATATGTCTGCATTGTATTTTAGTGTGGCTTTTGAGTTACATGTCCTTTTAAAAACTGCACTGCAAAGGTGGTAAAATTGCATTTTTGCAGCAGATCAGTGTGAAAATGCTCTATGGTTTTGATCTGAGGACTCTGCTTGGGGTCATCCAAGGCTAAGAATAGTAACTGACCCTTCATTCTCTCCCTGGGTCAGCACAGGGACACCACTTGTTCTCCACAGACATTCCGGTACCTGGAGCAGCAAATTGGGGAGTCTCATTTGTCGCCCCTCCAGCAGAAGCTGTCCTGGTAAACAGGTCTTACTCATACTGGAGGAGATCAAGGACTGGCAAAATTAAGGGAAAAAAAAAAAGAACAGCAGGACTCTACCCTGAAGACAGACATTTGGCAGGATCGGAGGAGAACAGTTGCATGCGTGATTGAAATATATGGCAACCCCATTTAAAGGGGGAGAATGTCATATATGCCCCAATATAATATATGGGTAGAGCACAGCTGGTGTTGAACACAGAGGTGAAGGAAGGTGGAATTTGATACTATTATGATACCGGATGCAAAAAGTTGAATGTGAAGCACAAAAAAAAAATATTTTTATCTTTATATTTTTGGTGCACAAATTTTGGAGTGTTAAGTCAGTAATGATAAAATAAGCATAATGTTGGGCTGTCATTATTGTGATAATAAAATCAATATGCAAATAAACAAATATTTATAAACAATGAAAATCCATTCGTGTGATCCACAAAACTTAATGATAATTGAAGTGGAAAAGAAGATCCAAAACACCAAAAAGTCCTGGTTGTGAAAGAAAAATAGTGATATCCTTCCAAATCAATCAGCCCAATTTTTTTTTTTTTAATATTGTGAAAGATAATGTTACGCCGAGTAAATTGATACCCAACATGTCACGCTTCAAAATTGCGCCCGCCCCTGGAATGGCGACAAACTTTTACCCTTAAAAATCTCCATAGGCAAGGATGAAAAAATTCTACAGGTTGCATGTTTTGAGTTACAGAGGAGGTCTAGGGCTAGAATTATCAATTACCAATCGCGGCAATACCTCACATGTGTGGCTTGAACACTGTTTTCATATGTGGGCGCTACTCACATATGCGGTCGCTTCTGCACGCGAGCTTGGAGGGACAGGGCGTGTTTAAAAAAAACTTTTTTTTCTTATTTATTTTACCTTTTATTTTTTTATTTTTACACTGTTCTTAAAAAAAAAATGTATCACTTTTATTCCTATTACAAGGAATGTAAACATCCCTTGTAATAGAAAAAAAGCATGTCAGGACCTCTTAAATATGAGATCTGGGGTCAAAAAGACCTCAGATCTTATATTTACACTAAAATGCAAAAAAAAAAAAAAAAAAAAAATGTCATTTAAAAAAAAAAGTTACATAGTTACATAGTAGGTGAGGTTGAAAAAAGACACAAGTCCATCAAGTCCAACCTATGTGTGTGATTATGTGTCAGTATTTCATTACATATCCCTGTATGTTGCGGTCATTCAGGTGATTATCTAATAGTTTCTTGAAGCTATCAATGCACCCCGCTGAGACCACCGCCTGTGGAAGGGAATTCCACATCCTTGCTGCTCTTACAGTAAAGAACCCTCTACGTAGTTTAAGGTTAAACCTCTTTTCTTCTAATTGTAATGAGTGGCCATGAGTCTTATTAAACTCTCTTCTGCGAAAAAGTTTTATCCCTATTGTGGGGTCACCAGTACAGTATTTGTAAATTGAAATCATATCCCCTCTCAAGCGTCTTCTCCAGAGAGAATAAGTTCAGAGCTCGCAACCTTTCCTCATAACTAAGATCCTCCAGACCCTTTATTAGCTTTGTTGCCCTTCTTTGTACTCGCTCCATTTCCAGTACATCCCTCCTGAGGACTGGTGCCCAGAACTGGACAGCATACTCCAGGTGCGGCTGGACCAGAGTCTTGTAGAGCGGGAGAATTATCGTTTTATCTCTGGAGTTGATCCCCCTTTTAATGCATGCCAATATTCTGTTTGCTTTATTAGCAGCAGCTTGGCATTGCATGCCATTGCTGAGCCTATCATCTACTAGGACCCCCAGGTCCTTTTCCATCCTAGATTCCCCCAGAGGTTCTGACCCCAGTGTATAGATTGCATTCATATTTTTGCCACCCAAATGCATTATTTTACATTTTTCTACATTGAACCTCATTTGCCATGTAGTCGCCCACCCCATTAATTTGTTCAGGTCTTTTTGCAAGGTTTCCACATCCTGCGGAGAAGTTATTGCCCTGCTTAGCTTAGTATCGTCTGCAAATACAGAGATTGAACTGTTTATCCCATCCTCCAGGTCGTTTATAAACAAATTAAATAGGATTGGTCCCAGCACAGAACCCTGGGGAACCCCACTACCCACCCCTAACCATTCTGAGTACTCCCCATTTATCACCACCCTCTGAACACGCCTTTGTAGCCAGTTTTCAATCCATGTACTCACCCTATGGTCCATGCCAACGGACCTTATTTTGTACAGTAAATGTTTATGGGGAACGGTGTCAAATGCTTTTGCAAAATCCAGATACACCACGTCAACGGGCCTTCCTTTATCTAGATGGCAACTCACCTCCTCATAGAAGGTTAATAGATTGGTTTGGCAAGAACGATTCTTCATGAATCCATGCTGATTACTGCTAATGATATCGTTCTTATTACTAAAATCTTGTATATAGTCCCTTATCATCCCCTCCAAGAGTTTACATACTATTGATGTTAGGCTAACTGGTCTGTAATTCCCAGGGATGTTTTTTGGGCCCTTTTTAAATATTGGTGCTACATTGGCTTTTCTCCAATCAGCTGGTACCATTCCAGTCAATAGACTGTCTGTAAAAATTAGGAACAATGGTCTGGCAATCACCTGACTGAGTTCCCTAAGTACCCTCGGATGCAAGCCATCTGGTCCCGGTGATTTATTAATGTTAAGTTTTTCAAGTCTAATTTTAATTCCGTCCTCTGTTAACCATGTAGGTGCTTCCTGTGTTGTGTCATGAGGATAAACACTGCAGTTTTGGTTACTGAAGCCCCCCGATTCACTCGTGAAGACTGAGGAGAAGAATAAATTCAATACCTTTGCCATCTCCCCATCCTTTGTAACCAGATGTCCTTCCTCATTCTTTATGGGGCCAATATGGTCTGTCCTCCCTTTTTTACTGTTTACATACTTAAAGAATTTCTTGGGATTTTTTTTTGCTCTCCTCCGCTATGTGTCTTTCATGTTCTATCTTAGCCGTCCTAATTGCACCCTTACATTTCTTATTGCATTCTTTATAAAGTCTGAATGCTGAGGATGATCCCTCAACCTTGTATTTTTTGAAGGCCTTCTCCTTTGCTTTTATATGCATTTTTACATTGGAGTTAAGCTATCCAGGATTTTTGTTCGCTCTTTTAAATTTATTACCCAGTGGGATACATTGGCTAATGCCCTTATTTAATATGCTCTTAAAGCAAACCCATCTCTCCTCCGTATTCTTTGTTCCTAATATTTTATCCCAATTTATGCCTTTTAGCAAGGTTTGTAGTTTAGGGAAGTTGGCTCTTTTGAAATTCAGTGTCTTTGTGTTCCCTTCATGTTTCCTATTTGTGTGATTTATACTGAAACTAATTGACCTGTGATCGCTGTTACCTAAATTGCCCCGTATTTCCACATCTGTGATCAGGTCTGTATTGTTGGTAATCAGTAGATCCAGTAATGTTTTATTTCTAGTTGGTGCGTCTACCATCTGACCCATAAAATTGTCCTGCAAGACATTAAGGAACTGGCGAGCCTTAAATGAAAGCGCGGTTCCCTCCGCCCAGTCTATGTCTGGATAATTAAAATCCCCCATTATGATAACACTTCCCATCCTTGCTGCTAATCCAATTTGTGATAGGAGATCCGTCTCCACTTCCTCCCTCAGGTTAGGGGGCCTATAGCATACTCCCAGTATTATTTTCCCCTTAGCTTCATCCCTTTGGAGCTCTACCCATAAGGATTCCACCTCCTCACTAGCTCCCTCAGTGATGTCATCTCTCACATTCACTTGTACATTATTCTTGATATATAGGCATACCCCTCCCCCTTTTTTACCCTCTCTATCCTTGCGGTATAGGGTATACCCTTGAATGTTTGCCAGCCAATCATGAGAGCTGTTGAACCAGGTCTCTGAAATTCCCACAAAATCCAAATCCTCCTTGTACAACAGTATCTCTAGTTCACCCATCTTGTCCGCCATGCTCCTGGCATTGGTGAACATGCCACATAGTTTAGACCGGTCGCGTATTGTCCTCGTATTGGGTGTTTCAAGATTGCAACTAGGACTTGCTACTATACTCACCTTGTGTTTTTGTGCTTTGGTTAACCTACCACTAATGCCCCCAATACTACCCTCTGGAATATCTTCCGCGCTGGCTATCACTGTCTCTGGACCCTCCCCCCCATCGCCTAGTTTAAAAACCCCTCTAACTTTTTGGCCATCTTCATTCCCAGCAGATCTGCACCCTCCTCATTTAGGTGCAGTCCGTCCCTTCTATAGTACCGGTTACCGACTGAGAAGTCGGCCCAGTCCTCCAGGAACCCAAACCCCTCCTTACTACACCAGCTCTTCAGCCACTTGTTTACTTCCCTAATCTCCCTCTGCCTTTCTGGTGTGGCTCGATGTACCGGTAGTATTCCTGAGAACACTACCTTGGAGGTCCTTTTCCTCAATTTAGCACCTAAGTCCCTAAAATCGTTCTTTAGGACACTCCATCTGCCTCTGACTTTGTCATTGGTGCCAACATGCTTCCGCCCTACAATGGTATGGAGACGGGTGGGGGCCATCTTCCCCTCATTCGTCTTCATGCCACTGACATGAGAGGATCCGTTCACCTCCGCCACTGCCGACGGCTTTGGTAAGAGGGCACCAGAGCACAGTGGGGGGGGGCCCTCTCCCGCCGCTGATAAAAGTGATCTCTCGGCGAATCAACCGCAGAGACCACTATTATCAGAAAGCTGGCCGATAGAGGATACCGGGGTTATGGCAGCTAGCTGCTGCCTTAACAACGATATTCCTCTTCAAATTTAGGACGTACATCGGCGTGCGGCGGTCCGTAAGTGGTTAAAGTCTTGATAAATGCCAATACTGCATCTAATGTGGATTTTACAGAACGTGGTAGTTTTAAGAGAAAATGCTCGTCAGTAAATAGTTGCTTCTATGTGATACAGCATTACAGTAAAGAATTCTGCAGTAGCAAAAATTTTATAGGAGGAGGACGCTCTTTTCTATGAGAATAAAGAGAGATCTCTGCAGCAGTTTTCACACAGCAGCCTTGAGGGCCAAATTACAAGGCAACCCACAGAAAATGCAGAACGGCAGCCATAATTAACGAGCCCTGCAAATATTATTTTACAGCCATTTTTCTCCTAAATAGATAACTACTGAAGGATTTCATAATGAAGTATGTGATCCGAATGCAAAGGCCAACGTTGAAGTAATTTGTAACATTCCTGTTTTTTTTGTTAAAAGGACAAGTTTTATTGATGATTCATTTCTTTTTTATTTATTTTATGTCTGTTTTGTGTAAAATAACATGCTGTAGACTTTAATGTGATTGATCCCTCTTGATGGGTATAAGTGGACTAATTTTCTCTGCAAGGTCTGTCACTTGGATAGTGGCATAGGAATAGGGGTTGGAGGAGTTTCAACAAAGTCTCTGGGATGGTAGATCCTTTACCAGGTTAAAATATATCTGTAGCTAAATGGTACTAACAGTCTCCAGTGCTACAATGTAGGTATCTAATGTTGCCTACATATACCTTTTTAGGTGCATTTTTATTTAGCCCAGCCACTGCCTGATTCCAGTTGCTGATAACACAAGTTTTTACTCTTCTCAGTAGTGTTGAGCCCTAGCCCCACCCCTTCCCAATTCCAGCTTGTTCCCAATGGCTCATCACTATGATGGACAGCCTCACTGCCAAATAGAAACATGGAGGAGGCATATGGAAATACACACACCTCTCTATAAAAGGCCTCACAGCTGACAATGCATACTGTATCAGAATAAAAGCATTGGGGTCAGAGGAACTGCCTGCAGAGCTCAGAGACAGGATTATTGCAAGGCACAGATCTGGCCAGCAAAAGTAAATCTCAAATTAATACATAGAGATTATTCTTCGTTCATACCCACCAGATACACAACTATAAATATTGGATGCCTTTTTTTGAATATTCAGTTCATCCCGGAGAATATAGAGAGCAGGGCTATACTGTCACTGGAAGCCACAAAGGCATTAACATACTTCATAGATCCAGCCTGGGACAATGTTTTATTAGGTGGATCCACACCCTCTACTTGACCCTGATGGCTTGCCTTGGGTCAGTATTGAACTCTCTGAATCTTTCACACTTGAGAGAGGAACAAGAAAAGGGTGTCCTCCCTTGTATTGGAACAATTTGGCTGCCTTAGTTAGCCAGAGAACATGGCTGGATTTAGTAGGGAACTAAGTGAATATAAAATATCATATTATGCAGACAAAGCACTCCTTTTCCTAAGTTTCTTGTGACAGCCACTAGAAACTTTTTTATCCCTTATATCACACTTGGGTGGACTGTCCGGTTTACCCTAGACCCATTACAACAGTCCCTCCCACAAATCACATCAGATTGAAGTGGTGTCTTCTTTTACATACTTAGTGAAATCACTATATATCTATATATTTTACACAGTTCTCCCATATGGGTTCTCCAAAGATGGTATAAATCAGTGGTCATCAACCCTGTCCTCAAGGCCCACTAACAGGCCAGGTTTGCAAGATAACTGAAATACATCACAGGTGATATCATTTGCTGCTCAGTGATTGCAGTATTCTAGTCTGCATCTCCCCAAGGTAATACATAAAACCTGGCCTGTTAGTGGGCCCTGAGGACAGGGTTGATGACCACTGGTATAAATTACCGACCAATTTCGAGCTGTCATTTGTAGAAAAAAAAAGCCAACACTCCGAATACCAAAGGATGCAGGAGGCTTGGCTGTTTCCCATGCTAAAAACTATTTCCAGGTATCCCAGTTAAAACATACAGTATCTCAACAAAGTGAGTACACTCCTCACATTTTTGTAAATATGTTATTATTTCTTTTCATGTGACAACACTGAAGAAATTACACTGTAAAATAGTGAGTGTACAGCTTGCATAACAGTGTAAATTTGCTGTCCCCTTAAAATAACTCAACACACAGCCATTAATGTCTAAACCGCTGGCAACAAAAGTGAGTACACCCCTAGGTGAAAATGTCCAAATTGGGGTCAAAGTTTCAATATTTTGTGTGGCCACCATTATTTTCCAGCACTGCCTTAACCCTCTTGGGCATGTAGTTCACCAGCGCTTCACAGGTTGACACTGGAGACTTCTTCCACTCCTCCAGGATGACATCACAGAGCTGGTGGATGTTAGAGACCTTGCTCTCCTCCACAGACAATAGAGGTGATCAGAGATGATCCAGTCTCTGAACACTTGTATTGTAAGCCGGCACCACTGCCAGAACAGATTTCAGAGGGGAGTGGGAGCTGGGGGGGGCACCTGTAAAAGCAGTTCAGTGGCCAATTAGCTGCTAGGATTGCTTTTTCTTTGTAGAGCACTGGTGGCTGAAGAAAATTATACTGGGGTTATGGCTAACAGCTGCAGCCATAACCCCAATATAAGCACTTGAAGTCAATCGCATACATGTACGTGATTTTGTGGCAAGTGGTGAAACCTTGATAGGTTTGTAAGGTATAAAAAAAAGCATGGAAATAGTGTTCTCAGTCAACTCCTTGATAGATCAAGCAGCGTTTGTGATATCTGTAAGTATAAAAAAATGCATCCCCATTTATTTAATTGACCTTCAATTACCGTGTATATGGAGGAAAACCTGAGATACTATTATTGCTTTTCAACTTCTCTTTAGTGCCATGAATCTTCACAGAGCTTCTGGTAAAAGTTGTGGCTCTCCGGAGCGGAACATTGGCATGCTTTTTTCCATATCTGATATCCTTTGATTTAAACAGATACTTTAGTTAATCTCTTCAGAAGTCTCAAACAGACTTTTGTTTCGGGATAGTCAGAAATCATCTGTTATACTAGCCAAAGAAGTGATTTTTCAGCGAGACAACACAATAAGTTAACATTTTGTGAGCTAGCCAACAAACTTCAGAACCTTCAGGAGGTAGTAGCTCAGATTCAGGCATAACCACATTTTTTATAGGCTGTGACATCAGCCTTACTAGCTGTTTTGTGGCCCTGACTCCGCTCAAGACTTTGCCAAAGCGCTTTACAATGAACAGAAATCTCAAGACCAAAAAAAATGCATTTTCCATTATTTATTGGAGGATACAGGACTCTAATCTTCAATGTGTGGGCATAACTCTCCACTCCAAATTGGTGGTTTGGACATAATGCAAATCAAAGGAGACACACCCCATATTGTGGCTATACCGCTGCACCTGCATAAAAGCTTAGAAGCAAGGACATGTTTACCTGCCTTTCTTTTTTGGGGGGCTGCTTTTGGACTCATGTTGAAGAATAGTGTCCTGTGTCTGTTTAATTATGCTGGGAACATTATTTTGGTTTAGGTTTTTTTTTTGCACTCAACATAAAATTCTTGTCTCCAGACCAGTTGGGATATAGCACCCTATGTGGTTGGCTTGTTGCCACAGTTCAGAATTGTGTTATGGAAGGTTGATTTACCCTTCTGCTGTTACTGCTGTGCTACTGAGTTTGTGTGCAGATGCAGGGGTATAGACACTATATACGGTTGTGCTTCTTTTGATTTGCATAGTGTTCAATACCCAAATTTTGAACAGAGTTCTTTGGATCCTACTGTAATCACAAAAGAAATCAATTTTTAGGTTTCAAGGTTAATACTAAGATTATTACTACTCACACAATGGATTGCGCTCTTTGAATGGAAGCGGAGCACTTTAATGACAGGATGTTAACCAGCCATTCACAGAATATGTGCATTGTGGGAGTGCAGTAGTGATCGACTGATATTGTTTTTTCCGTGCTGATACGATACCGATATTTCGGCCACCTCTTCTGCCGATAGCCGATATTTTGGACATTTAAAAAAAAATTTTACACTGTCATTTTACATTTTTTAATGTTTTTTTTATCACTGCTATTGCTGTCACAAGGAATGTAAACATCCCTTGTGACAGTAATAGGCATTGATAGGTACTCTTTATGGAGATCGGGGGTCTATTAAACCCCAAACCCCTGCACTGCAATTCAAAGTATCCAAAATGTCAAGATCGGCGTTTTTGAATACTTTATTTTTTAAAACTGGCGCCTTTAAGATGCCAGTAATCCAGGAAGTAATGTCATGACATCGCTTCCAGATCGGTCTGGTCTTCGGCCAGCCGGTGGACGTGCAGGCTGGTTGCTCAGGCCTCCCAGTGGGACGGGAGAGCCTGGGCGAGCGGGGGGAGTCCCCTCCTGCTGCTTGTAATAACAGCCGAGTGGCTGTGGCTGCAACTGCATTGGTTGTTCTTACAATAAAGTCGACCATCCGCTCTAAAGAACGGTACCGTGGTGATGCCATCACCTCGGTAAAACCCCTTGACGCAATATCGGTAATATCGGTCAGTTTGTTGACCGATACTTCTAAAAAAGTGAATATCGGCCGCACTGATAGTCGGTCGATCCCTAGAGTGTAGTATTACAAACATTATGTATGGTGGAGAGGGTAGAGGGGAACGGGTAGTGCAACTTTTCTCAGTAGCAGCAGCTGCTGTTAACCTTTGCAGTTCGGAAAGACAGACTCTTAGGTCAGGATTCGGGGGCTGTGAAGGAAACACTGCAGGGATTTTACCAGAAGCAGCTGCCTGCAAATAATGGAATACACATAATTACACAAATCTGTTTGGTGCTATATCCCTCTCAAAAAATATACTAAAGTTCAGATTTAATTGTATAGAGTTGCTTAGGCAAATGTTTAGGGGTTGGGTTACGTATTAGCTTCTGGGTAATGGTTATGGTAGGCTCTAAAGGCCCAGCACCAAATGCTAATTTACATCCTCAGAAGTATACATACAGTGCATGCCAAACAAGCTTACACAGTTCTGAATAGCAGGTAGGTTAGAGTATTGAGGGCTATCCGATGGTCAGGACAGTCAATTCAGCTGTCTCTTGACTGCAATTCCATGTACACCACTGCTTTTATTGTACGCTGCATAAGATTGGGGTTGGTTAGATAGTCTGTCCCAGTGGATGGCCAAATCTGCTAAACACTGAGCTGTCAGTACCTGAGCATAAGACATATCGTATACGTACTTGATCATCATGTGCCTTTGCACTTTTTTTTTTTTAATGCTTGCCAGTCTTTAGCCTGCCTAATGCAGTTTTCCTATAATTTTCTTTAGCAGCTGGGAATAAAAGGGTGAATTTGAAACTATTTCTATTATTTAAGATTTCTTCAGGGGTTGATGCATGCTATTAGTGCTGATGACAGCTATGACTGTGGAATGTCTTTTGTGGTGGCGAGAAGGTGGGTCAGTTATGAAAGCAAAGTTAGAGTAACCCCTGTGGACAACAGTTGATCTGGAAAAGGGAGGTAACAAGCTTGTATGATGATTTCTGCCGCTAAGGCTGATTGCCTTCTTTGTGCCTGGCCCCACTGCAGGCTTTTGAAAGGTCAGAGCCTTCAGTAGCTATCGCTGCACCCAGCATGTGAGCCAGTCCTGCTAACAAGCTGACAGAGTGAAGTAGTCCACTGGGATCTACAGAGCCGGGAAGGCAAAACTCACAGCTTGTAACGTCACCATCTGTTGGTGAAGAAGGAGGGGGGGGGGAAATAGTCTGAAATAAAGCAGATTATCAGACCCCTTTCTGTGCCTTTAAGAGGCATGAGAGCAACCTTTCCTCTGGATGTGCAGCAACCTCTTTCATGTCTCCTACTTCAAAGGCTGCAGATTACTGTGTCTTTTATCGGAATGGAGCTGTCTCCACTGGTATTGGTGACAGAATAGAAATGTCATTTACCTGGCTTTCCTTCTTTTCAGCTCATGTCTTGCTGTGACCTCAGCAAACAGGTTTACTCACCTGAGTGCAGTTTGGCAATTGGCTTATTGAACCAAAGGAACAAAAAGCGAAAGTACGGCCATGTTTTGAAAGCACATGCTGCTTATTGCTCTGGTTTTCTTTGACATGTCATAGAGCAGTGAGATTAAGTTGTTCTTGTCAGTATTTATTAATCATATTCTTACAGCTGTAATGGCAAGGGTACATGTTGTCCATTTTATTACTGTTCTATATATTGTGATAGAAAACAAATCAAACTTGCTTTGTTTGGTCCCTGTGGGGAGGTATAGAGCCACACGTCCTGCACTGTGGCAAGCATGTTCTACCCAATTGGCCTGTCTGATCTCCGCATTATTTTCAGGTGAAAAAAAAACAAGGCAGAATAGGTCATGGCTCAATAGCTCTGACTTTGATCAGTGTGCTTTAGGAAAGTGTCAGGTGTGGAATACTGTGGCGATTTTGTAGCAGTTATTAAATCTAATGGTATCACAGAAGCTACGTCACTCATGGCATTTTTCTGTTAAGAGTTCTCAACAGTTATATACCTATCTACTGCTAATTAATTGAATAGTGCACATTACAAAGCCACTGCATGCTCTTTCTGCACCCAGCATTGTTTACAGAGATACATTTAATCTTTTATTTAAAGGACTTTTAAGGTCACAATTGGAAGAATGCTTGTGGGTGTTTATCATTATATGTCACTTGCCCAATACTGGCAAAAGGACTTTCACCTTTTTACAAATGACCCTTTACAAGGCTCTCCTCCATTTAATTATGCAACAAAGGCTAACTCCACCTGTAACAACATATCACACCTTGATTTAGATTGTTGCTAAGCAACCCCCCTTTCCCTAGAGCTCCCACTCCCTCTGGGACAGTTGCATCACTTCTGAGTAATGGTTAAGATTGGATAAAGGGGTAGGTGTAACCTTCATGTTGGCTCTAAAAACCCAACACCCAAGAGCTAATGTACATTCTCATACATCCTCATACATACAGTATATACAGTACATACATATAAGCCAAACAGTCTTCTACAGTGCCTGAGTGCCCTGGTAGGTCCTAATAATTAGGGTTATCCAATGATCAGGGTGACTAATTCAGCCAACTGTTGACTGCATTTGCATACAACTACTTTTTTTTTGTACCATGCATAATTGGGGGTCGTTAGATAGTCTTTTGCGGGGGGGGGGGGGGGGGGGGTGTAGGGAGGAGGGTTGCTTAGCAACATCAGAGCTATGGGTGTTACCCCTTGCTAAAGGTGAAGTTGGCCTTTAATCTGTCCTTGCATGGTTAAATGGGGAAGAGCTTTGTGAGAGGTAATTTGTAAAAGGGTAAAATCTTGTGCCAGTATTGGGAAAGTGACATCACTTGGAGATCTGTGAATGAACTACATGTCCCATCTCTCACTTCAGCAGAAGGAGATCACCAAGCTTGTAGTCCATTGACACTTTGTCCTGCACTCTAACTGAAAGCCCATGCAGAGGTATGGGCAGGGAGATGGAGGAAGAGTTTGTAGGAGACATTGTACCTAAGATCCATTGATCACGGGTGCAATGCTTTGCATGTTGCTGTGAAAAAAATAAATAAATGCACATTTTTTCCTGTCACTGGTCCAAATACCTCTAGTTTGACTAATTGCTGGAAATATCCTCTGCTCAATTTCCACTTCCAGTTTGAATCAGGTTTTTGATTCTGTTCTATCACTTTCAGAAGAAAGTTTAGTTTAGGGTTAAGTTTGTTAATCAAACCAAGGTTTGGTCACTGTATTATACTTCAGCAAAGTTATAAAAGCTCAGTTTTATTCTCTGCAAAATGTGTAAAGTATTCTGCATAAAAAGGGGCAAGTTTGTTAATCAACCCAAAGTTAGGTCACTGTATTACACTTCAGCAAAGTTTTATTAAAGCCCAATTGTATTCTCTACAAAACGTTTATATATAAATTCATTCTGCATAAAAAATCAGATTCTGAATCTGTTACTGTTTTCTTGTTTTTAATTCAACTGCTCCTGCTAGCGGAACCTCAGCATAGCGCTGCCCTAAAGTTTCATTGTTTTCTGGGTGATAATAGCAGTAGTCCAAACCCCCCCCCCCCGCCCCACTGAGTCAAAGCTAGAGCTCTCCACTCAGCAGGGAGTGTGAGCTTTGCAGATTTCAAAACCTAAGCTTTGACTTAGGCTAAAGCTGGCCATACACCATACAATTTTCTTATTCAATTTCCTTTGGATCTACCTTCAACTATGTAGTGCAAGGGCCTGCCTGAATGCATTCACATTGAAAGTTTTTAGGTTTGACCTCATATTATATGGTTTTGGTAAATCTAAAGGAAAGTTGTACAAGAAAATTGTATAATGTATGGCCAGCTTTAGTTTACACAAGTCGCATTTTACGTGGGCACGGCAGCCCATTCATTTTAGTGGGCTAAAAATAGAAATAAAAAAAGTTTGCGCTAAGTGCATGTGGTATGAAATTCAATAAATATTACAAGTTAATACTACCGTGATGGAGGACCTGCCGCTGAACACTATAACCCCGATATAAGGGCAAGAGACAGTAAATGCATATAAAAACAGTGCAGCGCTGGACAAAAATAAATTATAAACTAAATAAATAGATGCAGTGTAAGTGGAATAATAATGAAGAAAAATCAACACTAAATACGATGAAATGTATTTAAATTCTCAAACCAAAAAATGGTGAAAAAATAGTGAAAAAATAGGTGAAAAATAATTCAAAAACAATAAAGGAGTCCAAAAAGAGTCCAAACTTGATTGCATATACAAAGAGCCTGTTTAAAGAATCCCTGTATAGTATTCCAAGTGAAAAGTGCTTCCCATCACCAGGTGTAAGGAAATGGAGGCTTACCGGAAAGCCTGCGACCGCCCTTACTCAGGGGGGTCAATACAGGCTTAGTAGATCACCGAAGGAATCGCAACAAGGTGTGCACTGATGGTCCTCGACCCTCCTTCCTCGTTCCCAGGAATGTCCTTAGTGGCAGCTAATAACGCTCCAGATAATCAAGTGACAGGGTAACTTGAAAATTCAGGCACTCCAGCAGGTGGACCTCAACAGGTTTCTCAGGTCTACCGATTGGCCAAGCTATCAAATACCCAGAACACAGAATTGTATCCCTCTAGCACATCTTGGTAGCACAAGCTCAACTCACATGTGGCAGAGAACATACGCTCCATGCTTAGGGAGTTATTCCTTGTTAAGCCCACTGCTGCATACATAATATAGGTGTACACCTAGTGAGTCAATCAAGCTTTGTGGTATAATATACCAAGGGGATCAGATGCTCTATCCAGATATGACCTCCAGATGGACCTCCGAACAGGTGTAAGGTATGGATGGACTCAGTAGGTATAGGCAGTCAGCCCCATCATTAAAAGAAAGAGGAAGGCATATCTTTGTATATGCAATCAAGTTTGGACTCTTTTTGGACTCCTTTATTGTTTTTGAATTATTTTTCACCTATCTTTTCACTATTTTTTCACCATTTTCTGGTTTGAGAATTTAAATACATTTCATTGTATGTAGTGTTGATTATTATTCCACTTACACTGCATCTATTTATTTTGTTTATAATTTATTTATTTTTCTCCAGCGCTGCACTGTTTTTATATGCATTTTAGTGGGCTGCTGTGCCCCCAGAAATGCAGGGAAACGGTGCCTGCACCATTCCTGAAATTGCAGCCCACATGGGAACCGCAAGTGCAGTGCGGTTGCCAGTGTGGGTACAATTTCCTGTGCATGCAACGTGCCATTAAGATTAATGGCACCCCCATGCAACCAGCGCGTTTTTCTATGCAGGTGTATACCTCCCAACTTTAGAACTTGAGAAAGAGAGACACTTGGGGGAGGTAAAGACCTGTGACTCTATGTGCGCCGCTGCAAAAAAAGTGGGTGTGGCCAAACTTTACAGTGGGAGAGGCTTGAGGGGCATAGTTAAAAAAAAAAAAAAAAAAAAAACAGGCTTTGTATATTTTCTGGGGTGCTTTGGAAATGGAGTGGGCTTGTCCTAGAAGGTAGGGTGGAGGGGTGGTCGGATATGTGCCGGTGGGTTTCTCTGGGAGGGAAGAGGACTTGTGCTATAAGGTGGGGTCGGGGGGGTCAGATATGTGCTGGAGGTGCTTTGTCAGGGGAGAGGACTTGTACTAGAAGAGGGGTTGGATTTGTGCTAAAAGGTGGGATGGGGGGGATTTCAAATCCATCCCCCTTCTAGTAAAAGTCCTCTCCCCTCTCAAAGTACCCCCCAGCACATATCCTCCCCCCCCCCCCCGGCCTCCCCCAAAATCACTTTAAGTGTACACACCCTTGTTACCTACCTCCCTACCTGGTCACTGTTTCCCTCTCCCCTGTAAGTCTCCATCTGTAATAAACTCACCGCAGACCTCAGATCGTCAGACGTCAGGATTTAAATCAAAGGTATGGTAACCAGTGTGGGCAGGTATGTTAAAACGTGGAAGAGCTGCATATTGACAGGAATACTTCTACAGCTCAGAGAAGTTTAAGTTTGAAGATCCCTATGTATGCTGGGCAGGTCAGGAAGGAGAGAGATTAGCAGTGTTATTCAGGCTAGGGGGAAAAATGGTGGTCTCAAATTTGGGCAGGACAGACAAATGTTTTTCTGTTGCTGGCTGGGGCTGTCAGGCTGGATAGAGAAGCAGGAAGCAGAGATCTTTTCACAGAGACAGAAGCCAGCATCTACACATGGGGGGGCCAGGCAATGGTATGAGTATCTAGGGAGACATAAGGGTAGATTTACTAAAACTGGTGCACTCAGAATCTGGTGCAGCTGTGCATGGCAGCCAATCAACTTCTAACTGCAGCTTGTTCAATTAAGCTTTGACAAAAAATCCTGGAAGCTGATTGGTTTCTATGCAGAGTTGCATCAGATTTTGCACTCTATAGTTTTAGTAAAACATTCAGTATACATGCTGCTGACACCCACATGCCCCGCCCCACTGGACTAGTACAATATCTTTTTGGCAAAGTACTGTGCACTATGAAGCAGGGGGCGCGGGTCTATGTGTATAATCCTGCCCAGCATGCGGGAGCTCAGCCATCGACTATAGCGATGAGTGGGTGTGGTTTTCCTTGTTCCAGGGATGTTGCTAGAATTGTAAAAGAGCAGGGGTACCTTTGATAACTGAAAGTAGAGTAGTAATGTGGCAGGCGCAAATGGTGAGTTCGCCCAAATTGCGTTAATAGTGGGAGGGGCTTAAAGGGGCATGGTTAGATAAAATAAAAGCCTTCTTGTACCTATGAAATATGCTTAGGCTGCTGTGCCATAAGTAAGACTCCTACAGACATGTATAAACCTCAGCACAACAAGTTTTACAAAAATGAAACTCTTCCTTACGTATGAGTTTGTATATACTGAAAATAGAGGGCTAATACTTTGTCTGATCCTACCTTAAAGAAGAACATCACTAGAATATCAGGGACTGATTAGCAACCAGCAACTGTTAAGACCATGAATATTTAGATCAGAAGTACGTAATATTGAATATAGTGTACATAATGCAGGATTCTTTAATGTACAATATAGTGCAGGGTTTCTCAACCTTTTTACATTAAGGGAACTGTCAGGTCACCTGAGACCTGGTGATAGATGCACTCTGTAGGAGTCAGAAGTGCACCGCTAAGGTAGTGGACCCTAGGACTGACTGCTGCGGATTGAACCCTGGGAGGTTCAGGAAGCAGGTCTACTGGATCACTAACACAGATCCCACTGGGAGCTAGAGCATAGATTCCCCAGGGTGCGGAGTCTAAGAGCCAGCAGGTGTTCACCAGAGCCTCTAGTGGTGAGGATGGACTGCGCTGCAGTCTGGCTCCAGGTTGCGGCCCCCAGGGTCTCACAGTAGACTACAGGAGAAGAAGGGATAAGCCAAGGTCGGGGCCACAAGCAGACAAGGACAACAGAGTTCACGCCAAGGTTCGGGGTCACAGGCAAACAGGGATGGTCAGGGACACGCCAAAGGTCAGGGACACGAGCAGACAGGAATAGTTGAGAACAGGCCAAGGTCGGCAACTGGAATCAGACGTAGGAAACACAGCAAGTACACACGAAAGCTAACACACAATGGTTGATCAGCAAGGTTGGCTTGCAATGCCCAGGGAAGATTATTTAAACAGTCAGATGAGGGTGGCTGGCCTCTAAAGATGAACACAGAAGGAAAGGTGAGCTGACAGACACACATTACTGCATAACCATGACAGTACCCCCCCCTCTTACGAGGCCTCCCCCTCCCCCGCTTGTGCCCAGGCTTAAAGGGAAACTCCAGATGGAACCTCCTCAACAGACGAGGAGCAAAGACCTCAGATGCAGTGATCCAAGACCTCTCTTCAGGACCAAGCCCTTTCCAATGTACGAGGTACTGAAGAATGCCGAGACCAAACCAGGGTCTCACAGCTCACGGTAGACTACAGGAGAAGAAGGGATAAGCCAAGGTCGGGGGCCACAAGCAGACAAGGACAACAGTGTTCACGCCAAGGTTCAGGGTCACAGGCAAACAGGGATGGTCGGGGACACGCCAAAGGTCAGGCTCACGAGCAGACAGAAATAGTTGAGAACAGGCCAAGGTCGGTAACTGGAATCAGACGTAGGAAACACAGCATGTACACACAAAAGCTAACACACAATGGTTGATCAGCAATTTGGCTTGCAATGCCCAGGTTAATATAGTGTTCCTAATTAGAGACCAGGGTGGAGCTATGCAGAGGAAAGATTATTTAAACAGTCAGGTGAGGATGGCTGGCCTCTAAAGGTGAACACAGAAGGAAAGGTGAGCTGACAGACACATTACTGCATAACCATGACAAGAACCCTTGGCAAAAAGTTTTACTTCTCTGGAAACACCTGAAATAAGTTGCACACAATGTACGTTACTCGGAAGGCACAGCAGGGCATGTTACATGAAAGGAACAGCAGGGTGCATTGCATGAAAGGCTCAGCAATGCACTTTACATGGAGGGCACAGCATTGCACATTACATGGATGGCACTGCAATGCACATTACATGGAAAGCCCAGGAATGCAGGTCTCGTGGAAGGTACAGCAATGCAGGTTACAAAGAAGGCATAGCAATGCAAGTAAAATGGAAGACACAGCAATGCAGGTTACATGGAAGGCTCAACAATGCACATTACACGGAAGGCACAGCATGACACGTTACATGGAAGGCGCAGACAGCAATGCATGCTACATAGAAGGCACAGCATGGCACCTTACATGAAAGGCACAGACAGCAATCCATGTTACATATAAAGCAACAGCCTGTCCCCTGGCACAATCCCCCCCCCACCCCCAGTCTGTTACAGTGTACAGAACTCCCCTCTCCCTCCTCCTCACTAAATTCGCAGACCTCATCCTGACTTCAGTGGCATGGGAGATTTCCAGTGGTTGGGATGACCTTATCGCCCGCCCCCACAACCCACCTCCCAGAATTTGAGGGGATTTGTCCCACAGATCCTGTTACGGGAGCCAGGCGGAAGGCAGAGACCAGCCCAGCTGCACAGGTTGAAATATCTCAACCTAGTGTTGTGGCTACTCCAGGCAGACCGTGCCTCCCCAATAAAATACTTTTTCTCGCCTGCCTTCCCCCCCATCCTTGTGCTGGCCCTGTAAGTCCCATTACCTTACCAGGCAGTAGCCACTGGGAGCTGGGAAGCAGGAGCTGGAGTTGGGGGACAGAGCTTGGAGGTGGAGTTGTCCACATCTGCAATGTGCCATCAGCTGCTAGGACGCCAGCAGTCCTAGCAACCAATGGCTGCAAAAAGGATAGAGGAGTGGGGGAGAGAGGCAGACAGTGCACCCTGCTGACAGGGTGAGAGAGCACATTGCACCCATTGTGGATACTTTCACTGAGTGCAGCCCAGTGCCGAAACTTATTTTAGGACTCCCGCCCAGATCTGCAGGACCCCAGGACTTACTTGCAATCTTGGGACAGTTCCCGCGGAGTCCAGGACAGTTAGGAGATATGCAGGTGGTTGTGGGTGCAGGTGTGAACCCGCAGCAGGAATTACACGCACAGATGTGAACTTAGCTTCACAGTGGGTGTGTTGGACCACTGCAGAGAGATTAGTGTTACCATGCAGAGAACAGTGTGTCTAAGCATTGCAGAGAGACTGCTGTTACCAGATAGAGAGCAGTGGTCATTATTTGCAGCGTAACGCCAGGGCGAGAGGTTCTACTGGCCCACAACAATATGACATCTCAAAATCTTTTTTATTTATTTATTTTTATGTAACTTTAATTCAAATTCATGCTTTTTGAAGAAACTACAAATGGGATTTAGGGTTCTAGGTAAGTTGCAAAAATCGCAGCTATTTTACATGCAAATTGTTTTAACTAAATGACTTGTAATTCTTCACAGCCATTTTTAAGATCCAGGTACCCCTTCCATCACATTATCCTAAAAAAACAAAAAAAACAAGTGAGCACACCATAATCCCCAACTCCATGCCAGTTCAATTGGACCCATGGGGGGACCCCTTCAACTATCCTTTGATCTTGACTGTAACTGGGTACTGGGTAGATCAGCAAGATTCAAAAATGATCCCTAAACTAGGGATAGTAGGGGTCTTGTCAGTAGAGGAAACAGCCATGCTTGCATACGGTATGTGACCATAAAATGGCTTTCAAAGGCGGATATATTGTACTTTAGAGAAATTCCACATAATTTTCCTTGTGCCTTTTTTTTTTCCTATGGTAGAACCATTATTTTCCATGTGCCTTTTTTTCTCTGGTACCTTCATAAACTGCAGTCATCACCAGGACAACTGCTACCGCCTGGAGGATTCACAAAGGAAACAACCCTCTCTTGAGATGACAGCAGTTGTTTTAATTGTTGTCACTCCACTCCATGATCACTTTCTTTTCCTTTCTTAGCCCTTGTATTTTCATCAAATCATCACAGCAGCCATCAAAAAAACAGAGACTGCAAAAATGATTCATTTATGAAATGAAGTCATATGTTATCACTTCTGACGTCTTTTAATGAAACATTAACAAAATAAATCATAGCTAAATGAAAAGTTGTGGTGTATGTGCTCAAAGTTAACAGAGATTTCAATTTTACTTTCAACGTAATACTGTTGTATTCAAACTGCTGCATTCGTGCTCCAATGTTCCCTTCTTTGAACTGCTGATCATTGAAAAAAACAAGAGTTGGAAATGGTTATGTGATTTTGTATTCAACTCTTTTTTTAAGTTTTGAATAGAATATGGAATTAGAAGACCCCCTGTCAAAAGACCTATGTCAATTTTTTTTTCTGTGTCTCCGCTAGGAGACCTCATAATTTGTCCAGGTGCAATTGCCACTGAGACAGAAAATTAATTTTTCAATGGTCACCCGAGCAAAAGTTGAGGATGCTTTTCCAATAACTTGTTTTTCTTCTTTTTTAACAAATGATTTTTATTGAAGTATTGATCATACAATATAAGAGTATACAAACAAACATAATCTGCAATGTTTCCTGTCATACAATTGTACCTGGATATTATAATGGTGGGCAGGCATATACCAGACATTAGTTAATCATTGATTTGGGCCTAGTGCCCGAGCATGCAGCAAGGATATTGTTCCCCTCCCAAACACCCTAACTGGGAGCAAACTGTATATTGGGGTAGGAAACAATAATGCTGGCCTTAGTCAGAAAGTAGGCTGTATTATTTATCAGCTGGAAGCCACCCCTGCTGGGAGAACACAGTGATTATTGCTAGCAGTTATATCTTAACAATCCAACGTGCTGGTTGTATCCAATCAGTCAATGGATCAACTTGGGTACAATGAGCATGCCCATATATGGTTTGAATGGTACTATGGTACCATTCAAACCATCTATGGCTGGCTTAGGCTGTAATACATTTAATTGTTGTTCTTGGGGTTAGGTACACTTTAAGCGTTTGGAGGCATTTTAAATGCATACTAAAGACTTTCTGTTAACGCTTGTTTGAAAAGGCTCTTAGGCTATGTTCACACTGCTGCAATCCTATTCCAATTCAACTTTCAGTGTGATTATGCAGTGCAACCCGGATGCTACTTTGAGCCCGGGTTCACACCTATGCGAATTAGATGTGCGTTTCCGCACATCTAATTCGCATAGCAGGAGAATGTGACCGGCTCCCTATGGAGCCGGTTCACATATCTCCGGGGCGGCTGCGGAGCGCACTGCACAAAAACTCTGTGCGTCTTTGGCTCCGTTTCAGGGCTGAATTCAGGCATAGAATTGGCCCTGATTCGTCCCTGAAACGGGGAACAGGGACGCACAGCGCTCCTGTGCGATCCGCAGCCCATTGTAGTGTGAACCTGGGCTCATACTAATTTGAATTGGTTTGCAGATTCTGTGGGGTCAACTCAGGAATCTGGAGCCTTTTCCAAACTGATGCCGTTCTGAGTTGCATTGGTGTGAATGGGCACCATTGAAAACAATGTAATTTCTATCATCACGCGATTCTGTGCGACTCAAGTCGCATCTGAAATCGCACAGTGTGAACAGATCCTTAAAGACTGTTTATTGTATTTCATATACTTTTTCTTTCATCCAATGACTGGCATCCATAAGTTTCTACACAAACCTTTCTTAAACAAACTGGACACCCCATGGAAACCCAGTGCCTATGGGGTGTGTTTATAAAGCAATGTATAAGGCTACTTTCACACTGGGGCGGTGAGAGTGTCGGCGGTAAAGTGCCACTAGTTTTAGCGGCACTTTTGCCCCAAAGATGCTGCTTGCCTTAGGCTACTTTCACACTGAGGCGCTTTACAGGTGCTTTAGCGTTAAAAATAGTGCCTGTAAAGCACCTCTCCTGTCACTCCAGTGTGAAAGCCCAAGTGCTTTCACGCTGGAGCGGTGCGCTTGCAGGACCCTAGAAAAAGTCCTGCAAGCAGCATCTTTTGGGGCGATGTATACACCGCTCCTAGACTGCCCCTGCCCATTGAAATGAATGGGTAGCGCTGCCGAAGTGCCTGCAAAGCGCTTCAGCAGTGGCGCTACATGGGTGGTATTAACCCCTTCTTCGGCCGCTAGCGGGGGGCTAAAAGCCCCCCGCTAGCAGCCGAAAAGCGCAGCTAAAACTACAGGCAATTGACACTAAAACTAGCCGATGCTCTCACCGCCCCAATGTGAAAGTAGCCTAAGTGTAAAATTTTGTGTCGCCAGTAAAAAGGACTTTTTCTGACCTTATCTCTTGCTTCCCCGGGTTATGGGCAGACACTGTTTTTTGAAGCTCTGCAGTGTGGTGAAACACCTGGTGCATAAAAAAAGTGAGCACGCACAACAAAAAGTGCACAGGGGATACACATGTCCCTTCTCCAAAGAGAAAGGACCCTAGCCCTGATCCCCCAGGGTCTAAGGCTTCTGACAGGGACTGAGGTACTCATTGGTCCACCAGCCAAAACCAAGCAGACCCCTTTCTTCAGGAGGTCTGCTGAAGCAAGGCCAACCCAAGTACTAGGTGGGGCTCCCCCGAAGAGAGACCTTATTGGAAGCGGAGAACCTGACTAAAAGGCCACAGGCCGCCCCCGCCAAGACTTTCTAGGCAAGTCCAAGAACCTACTCCCTACTAGTCAGGAGGTGACAAAGTGCATACAGTTCTGTGCAAAAAGTGCATTGACAAACAACAAAAATAAAAACGGGAAGGGGAAGTGGGCAATTGCTTCAAGTGCCAAAGTTGCAGACAATGGTGGGCCTTTTGGCCTGTATAAAATATTCCTCCGGTCCTAGCCAAAAGGATCAGCCCTGAAGACAGGTGAGAAAAAGACGTGCGGTGATGCTGAAAATCTCATAGTGAGCTCCCCCACCATGAGAAATACGGTTCCCCTGGACTGCCACTCCAGGGGCATGTACACCATAGGCTTCTCTTAGCCTGGCCCCTGGCTAGACCAGTGCAGCACCATCCCTACCACGAAGGCATTAACTGTGGACAAGCCTATGGGACTGAGGCCAGATTCACTTAGGGAAGAAAAGGGTACCTCCCACCATTCCCACCTAATTACACCAGGCCGGATATTAGACAATGCAATGTACCTGCAACCACAGAGCATCTTGGAGAAGAGACTGTGATCTTATATCATGGGGGCAGCCTTCAAGAGTGAGGGAAAATGTAAGTTAAAGTCCTTTAAACTGGCAACCTAGGTAAAAATAAGCATTCAACCCTTTCCAATGCAGGGTGGGGGGACCACTACAATGGAAATATTTTTTCCCTGGAGCTCAGCTTTAAATATACTATACCAATAAGCTGCCTGGTTGCCATAAAAAAAGCACATCTTAGCTTTTTTTTTTTCGTGATTACCTTTCTACTTTATAGAGGGAGTGTGCACACACACGCTGTTTGCTCTGCTATGTTTAGGTGACTGTATTGAAATGGGAGGGCAAATATGGTAGCAAAGTGGCATTTAACCTCCTGCGAAACTCCAATAGGAATCGTGCATTTTGTTGTCAGCAAAGCTGGCAAAGCTGAAGTGGCAGATTCCCCCTCCTTGTGCTCTTCCATTCCTGGGAAATCTTCTGGGACTGGATTAAATTGCATTAGGTGAGGGGGTTAGACAGACAGCACAGTGTTCCTGGCCTCGTTAGTGGCTGCCTGGATCCGCCATTAATATTTATAGCCCTGTGTTAATATGAAATCTTAGTTTGACTGTCTCATGTGGCCTTTTTCACCCAGCTGAATCTTAGAACGTGATAAGAATCTCCACAGTTGCCAAACGCAAGGGGGAGAGTCGCATTCCTTATCTGCTCTTGTGCCCACTCCGTTGTATAGCTGGCATTGTTCATGATTTTACACATCACCATAATGACCTCAGCATGCCAGAAAATCACTTAAGCATTGATGCTGATACATGTATATGTTACAGCAAAAGAGACAGAAAGTTGAATGCTCTTGTATAATTTGCCAAGGAACTGACAAGGCCTTTGTTTGTAGGGCAAAGCCATAGCAACCACCAGATTCTGACCCAGTGTTCCGCTGACTGGCTATGAATTGGAATTTAGGCTCTGCATCCATGTTCACAAAACAATAGTACAGAGCTTGAGGCTTGAAAATGAACGCACTGGACCTAGACCCCTTTCTTTTTCTTTTTTTCTTTTTCCTTCATTTAGTCAAGTATACTATTTTAATATGTATGATGTGTTGCTACATTGCAAATGAGGTCAGCACACTATAAAGCTGGCTGAGCAGTCTCAGCCCTTGAAGGCCGCAAACAGGCCAGGCTTTCAGAAGTCTCTAATTACCATGCAATTAACCCAGCTGTAATTATCACCAGAACCAGACACTGCTCTTCCTTTTGAAGAGAGCAGTATTACTTAGGATTTCTACAGGAACCATGCAGTGGACAGAAATATTGTGTAATATTTTGTTTTCGAACACATTTGTAGTGTTCTGGAACACAACACAGGGCAATGATGGAAAGTAATATGCTCGAAGTGTGAAATGTGAGAAGTAACCCCATTCATCATCATCATTTAGATATTACTTGTTATTTTTTGTGAAACAGTTTTTATTTAAAACATTTGGTTTAAAGGGTTAGTTCACCTTTACGAAAAAAACTGCCTATACGTGTAAGGGGGTGCCTGAGATAAAAACAAGCTGTGCAGCTTTGACTAAAGTTGGATTGTGCCCTTGCTATAGGTGTGTGCTGTTTTACATACCTTCCAAATCCTGGCCTGAAAACTCCCAGAGATGGCATCATCCTGTCGTGCCTTGTTGATACGATGTTGCTAGGACACTCCCATCTGTTAATGTTCACCCCCACCATCATAGGCTTGAGGTTTAAAATTCCCCCTCACATATTTGGTCCACCTTCTCCTGTGTCACAGCATCCCTGCTTAGAGCTACTGTGACAGAGGAGAGGGAGCACATGCAAAGGGGTTTGAATCAGCTGCGAGTGTCTTAGCAACCTCCTATCAATAAGGCAGGACAGAATGATGTCATTTCTGGGAGTTTTTTGGCCAGACTTTGGGAGGCAAGTAAATGGCCTACACCTATAGCAAGAGCATTATTTACCTTTCATCAAAGCTGCACAGTTTGTTTTTTATCTACAGCCCCACCCCTACCCCCACCTTACCTGAATAGGCAGTTTTTTTTGTAAAGGTGGACTAACCCTTTAAAAGCCAAGTCCATCTTCCATACCATGTATAATGTTACACCCATATTTTTTTTTTTTTATCCAACAAAAAGTTTTTATTGAAGATTGGTATACATCCATTTGCAGTTTTATAATAAAATACATTGCAATACAACCATATAGCAAAAGTGTACCACAGTAAGAAAAACACAACAGCACCAGTTTTTCCCCCATATTCTCCTTTATAGACTCCTTTCTAAACTGTTCCTCAAACCGCATTAAGTCCCAGAAGTCTATCCATGATTAAATCCATCGGGCATCCAAACACAGTGACCATAATCTCTCATATTTTAGTGCACTTCCCCTATGTTGGTATATAAGTTTCTCCATTCGTAATACCTCCCCAATATTATGAATCCATTCCTTTATTGATGGGGGTTTTTCCGATTTCCAATGAACCATGATCAGTTTCCTGGCCTGAAAAAGAACTCTATGAATGGCCTGCCTAGTATGCACCTCCCAGTGATATTCTTCCAGTACTCCACCGCCACAAGAGATGAATAAGGTCACCATGATTACGTTTACACCGTGTGCATGTGGCCTTAGATTGCAGATTCATCATCTGGAGTCTATGAGGTGTGTAGTATATCCTCAATATTATATATAGCTGAGTAAGTCATTGTGATATGTTCAGTGAGCAAATACCCACCACCTGAAATACCTCCTCCCATTGCTCCCCATCCATCTGGCCCACATCTCTTTCCCACTTTGCGCTTACTTTCAGGGGATGCTGCCTCAAGTAAGATTGCAAAAGTATGGCATAGCATTGTGAAATAAAACCCTTAGATGAGTCAGCATCCCTAATGAGACTAAACACTTGGGGTCGGGGATAGGTGCCACTCCGAGGATTTACTCTGTGCTGTAACTGCATGCTGGAGCTGTAGATAGTAAAAGTGCATTGAAGTCGGCAGATTATATTCTGTCTATAGCGCAGTGAAGGTCCGGAGCACCCCATTCCGAAATATTTGCTTAAGGTGTGTAATCCCATAGGATTTCCACCGGGCTCCAGCTTGCAGTTTGTCCAGTTCTGTGTAGGTGACGTTTAAACAAATAGTACTATAATCAGTATATCCATCAGCCTTCTGGATGTATTTGCATTTGTTCCACACCTTTTGAATGAGACTATATTTCAGTGCCATCGGAATGGTACCCCTACCTATGGTGTGAAGCATGATTGCCTGGGAGGAACCAGCTGGCTTGTGTGTGGGTTCCCCCTCAGCCCGGAATACGCCAATAAGGTGTTGCAGCTGTTCAGCCAAGTAATACAACCACGGGCTGGGCAAAGCCAAACCCAACCATCATCTTTGGGTCTTTGGAGATATTCTAGCTTGATCCTAGGGGGTCTATCCTTCCAGATCAAAGTGCTGAAGATAGAGTTCACTTTTCTAAAGATCTTTAAAGGGACAATCACTGGGGCATTGTGAAGACAATAAAGCAGTTGTGGCATGAGAATAATCTTTATCAACTTCACCTTTCCTGCCACCGATAAGCGGAGGTTGTTTGTCAGCCATGGTTCTTTTCGCTAGGGACTCCTGTCACTTTTTAATCCGATGTGGATCTGCGTGGCTCTGCCTACAAAGCCACATCATGAAAATACTTCAAGTTCCATCGTTCACAGTGGTGGAGGGCCACGTAGTTCTCAAGTAGCACAAGTGCGGTAACATTACCAAACATCCATTGTTATTTCTTACAGCTCCATAACTGAAGGTCTGTACTTTGGTAAGGGCCTGCAGATGGAGGAATAGTCTTCAAGAGCCAGAGAATTTGCAAATCTGATCATGGTTGCAATGCTTGCAGGCTCTAATGCAAAAAAAAAAAAAAAAATACAAAAACACTTTTTTTTTTATAGATTAATATGGGTGCATTTATTATTGTAATTCTTATAATTATTTTCAACTTCGCCTATAATAGATTTGAGTCAATCCTGTATTTTATTAAAACACAAACCTAGAATGTGCATAGCTGTGTGCTCCACCCCCATTAGTTATACTCTCAGATGCTGAGTCTATCCACTCCCATCTAAACAGAGGTAAGCTTCCCTTATTTGCTCTAGTTCCAACCTCCTGCATCTTGACAGGGTGCATAATATGTAAGATCTTTCATATCAACCCCCGCAGCTCTGAATAGGGGGTTTGTCCTTACCATGTCAAGAGACTGTGACCGGCTCTCAATGGAGCCGGTTCACACAGCTCCGGGACGACTGCAGAGCGGTTTGCAGAAGAGTCCTGTGCGTCTTCTGGTCTGTTTCAGGTCCAAAAATTTGGATCGAATTCGGACCTGAAACGGTGAACAGGGACACACCAGACCCCTGCTGTGAGCCGCTCCACACAACAGTGTGAACCCAGCCTAAAAGTCAGCAGCTACAGTATTTGTTGCTGCTGACTTTTATTTTTTTCTGAAGGAGCCTGGAACACCACTTTAAACATTTTTGTTTTCATTGTGTATACCCCTTTTTCCATTTTCTAATTATTCTGCCCCACTCTCTCTATACTTCATTTGTGAAGCTTTACATGTTTCTAAGATAAAATGATCTCCGCTTTCTTGTTTGTTTAAGTCTAAAGTTATATACTTTTTCAATACTTTTTCAATATATTTAATGCTGTTCCTTTTTTTATGCTCATGATACATGTTTTTATACAGTGTTATGCTTATAGCACCTTTTTTGTATGTTTTGATATTTATCTCCACTCAAAGAGGAGGTCCAGCCCCCACCAAAAAATGAAAAGTCATCAGCTACAGATACTGGAACACTTACCTGTCCAGGGATGCTGCGATGTCTGCACCCCGCATGATTTTCCATTTGGCTTCCCGTTGCTGCCGCCACCATTCGTTGTAAGGGAAACCGACAGTGAAGCCTTGCAGATTCACAGCCAGTTCCCTACTGCTCATGCGCGAAGTGCGCTGTGCTTTCTGAATGGCCAGCGGCGGGGGAAGAAGGAGGGGAGCCGAACTTCCGAGGGACCTTGGCGATGTCTCCCGAAAGTGGGGACGAGTACCTGTCAAAACAGGACCCTCTCTTCCTGAAAAGTGCCAAATGTGACAGCGGAGGGAGGGAGGAAACAAACAAGTGGAGCTTCCCCTTTTGGGTGTAGCTCCACTTTGAAAGCAGAAGGTTTTTGTATCTTAATGCATTTTATGCATTAAGATGAAAAAAAACCTTCAGTGTGCAGCAGCCCCCCTAATACATTCCTGAGACCCATCTTGATCCAGACGTGCACGAGTGCCTCGGCCATCCGGGACTCGCCCTCCTGATGGCTGAGACACAGCAGTGGCGCCATTGGCTCCCGCTGCTGTCAATCAAAGTCAGTTAGCCAATGAGGGGGGCCTAACCGTGGCTCCATTTCTGAATGGACACACACAGCTGTGGCTCGGGTGCCCCCATAGCAAGCTGCTTGCTGTGGGGGCACTTGACAGGAGAAACGGGCCAGGAGCGCCAGCGAGGGACCTGAGAAGAGGAGGATCCAGGCTGCTCTGTGCAAAACCACTGCACAGAGCAAGTAAGTATAACATGTTTGTTTAAAAAAAAAAATAATAATAAAAAAAAAAAAAAACAAGACTTTAGTATCACTTAAGACCTGATGGCCGAAACACGTTGGCTTTTTTATATTTCAATATTTTTATTGAGATTTTTCAAAAAAGGAAACGTGAGCAAAAAATATGAGATAACAATAAAACTGTCTGCGATACAATCATATTGTTTACATATGAAGGCGTACATCACTGAGTGTTGAGATAATAATATAGATTTCGTGGTAATTATCTTACCATCTGAATCTTGTCTCCCTCACCCAGACACCCCAACTTGGAGCATACTGTGTCGAGGGGGGGAGGCATTGCTACCAGAGATTAAGAAACTTACAATAAACAGAGAGAGTATATTGAGGTTTATATGGTACATAAACAAACCCCGTAATATGGGACTTCTCGGTGAGTAACGGAGTGCAGAAAAGGAAGAAGAAAAGATGGTGTTTGTTATCAATAAACATAACATCTGTATGTTGACCTTAAAATCCAAGGTCCAAATTTTGCCTGAATTAGGCTTGTTGTAGCGTCTGTAACAGACGATCCCCTGGTATTTATATACTAAACCATGTAAGTGGCATACCAGGGTATACGGAGTAGAGTAGAGAAGGGGAAAGGAAAGAGTGAATATTAGAGAATATGAAGGCATCAGAGAGCTACATAGAACTAGATTTGTTATATTCTGCTATAGGGGCTGTGGGGGTTGTTGTATATAGGTCTTCCATAGTTCCCATACCATGTCGTGTTTATCTGCAGTGGACTGGAGGATATTAACCGTCTTTTCCTGAACCATTACCCAGTATATTTTCCTTTTGGCAGCAGCAAAGGACACTGTAGTCTGTTTCCATGCTCGGGCTATCGTGATTGTAGTGCCCAGCAATATGAAATGAATGAGAATCGGGAGAGACTTAAGACATCCTGCTGGGCATCCATTCAGTAAGGCAATCTCAGGTGTTTTTGGCACAGACATACTGGTTACTTTGCGCAACAAAGAAAAGATTCTGTTCCAGAAGCCCCGAATACAAGGACACTCCCACCATATGTGGAATAAAGATCCTGTCATCCCACATCCTCTAAAGCATAGTGGGGACGTGCCTGGGAAAATCTTGGCCATAAGTAAAGGTACATTATACCATCGTGTGAGTATTTTGGTACTTGCCTCTATAAGAGAGACATTAGCTATGCCCTTAAAGGACTTCTGGAACTTTGAGAACCACATGCTTGCCTCCCAAGTGACCTTAAGTTCCCAGCTCATTGCGTAAGGTGGTTTCTCAGGATTCAACATCAGTGAGGCATAAATCATAGATATTCCTCCCCTCTAATCCATGCATCCAGAGCACCATTTTTCCTATGCAGTTATATTGAGGGGTTCGGGTTTTGAGGTCCATAAAGATAGGATAAAATGTCGGATTTGATGCAGATGGAATCTTTCAGATGATGGCATATTCAGTTTGTTAATGCAATGGCTTGCCGTGAGGGGACCCATAGAGGAAAGAAAGTGACCAATTCGGAATAGGCCCTTGTTTGTCCACCACTGAAATTCCCTAATATTTTGGCCTGGGTGAAAACTGGGGTTGTGGAAGATGTGCGCTAAGGGGTGAAGCTCAGAAATTAGATAGGAGGATTTGTATAATAGGTCACATAGGGCCATTGAGTGCAATAAGGCGTGAGCCATTATGGGGGTCTATTTTTAGGGGGGGGACCCAAGCTAGGTAATCTAAAGTGTGTAATGGAATAGCTTGTCTCTCTGTTTTGACCCAATCTGGTCTACTACCCTGTGAGTATACGATCGAGAACTGTGTTAATTGAGCAGCTTGATAATACCTCCATAGGTCTGGCAAGCCTAGTCCTCCTTGGGTACGTCTTCGAAGAAGAACACTGCTCAGGATCGGGAGGGGTAGGGATAGGAATAAGTAAAAAATCCTAGGTAAGAGGGTAATTTTTACAGCATTTACCCTACCCAACAGGATAGATTCCCCCGTCCCCAACTAGATAGGTCCGCCTTCAGTGTTTTTTATACATTGGGGGGGGGGGGGGCGTAATTGGCATTATATAATTGGTCAACACTAGCTGTCAATTTGACACCCAAATAAGGGATCGAGGAAGGGTCCCAGGCAGATGCAATGTGGTTTTTGAGTTACTCCACTAGAGGTATTTGGGTGGTAATATTTAAAGCCACAGATTTGGCCATGTTAACTCTAAACCCTGAGACCTAGCCAAAATCCTGAAGGAGTTTAAAAATATTGGGAGTAGAAATAAGGGGGGAAGTAATGAAAAGCAGCAGATCATCTGCAAACAAAGCAAATTTATGGATACGGGGCGGGCCGTAGGTAACGCCATGTATATCTGGGTGGTTTCTTATTGCTGTGGTTAGGGTTTCAATTGCTATGGCAAAGATAATAGGCGATAGGGGGCATCCTTGTCTAGTGCCTCTGTGTATCAAGAAAGGGTTTGAGCAGTGGCCTTGGAGCTTAACTCGGGTTGGAGTACAAATTCCTTAAAGCGGAGCTCCGCCAAAATTTTTTTTTTAAAGTCAGCAGCTACAAATAATGCAGCTGCTGACTTTTAAAACATGTACACTTACCTGTCCAGGGCGCCCGCTATGTCGGCACCCGAGGCCAAACCGTCTCCATCTTCGGTAAGGGAATCAGGAAGTGAAGGCTTGCGGCTTCACTTCCCGGTTCCCTACTGCGCAAGCGTGAGTTGCGCACCGCAATACGGATGGTCCCTGCTGTCTCTGGGACCCGTGTGTTTCCCAGCAGACAGCGGGGGGGGGAACAGGAAGTGGCGTAAATAACCACAGATTCTGCAGCTATCTATGCCGGAAGTTGGTACAGATAGCTGTAAAATACAGGTATCTGCACCCCCCACCCCCCTCCCCCCTGAAAGGTGCCAACTGTGACACCGGAGGGGGGGAGGAATCCGATGAGTGGAAGTTCCACTTTTGGGTGGAACTCCACTTTAATAACTGTATGAAATGAGGGCCAAACCCCCATCTTCGTAACACTTCAAACAGATAAAGCCACTCAACAGTATCAAACGCTTTTTGTAGATCCACAGACAATAGGATTCCTTCCTGGTTGGGCCCCCCATCCCATTTTGACTTCAAAAGAGAGATGACATCTACAGCTCTGCGAATCTGATCGGGACCCTGCCTCCTCGGTCTTTTTGAATGTAGCCACTTATAAATTCTGAGAGTCTATTTGCCATGATTTTGTTTAATATTTTGAGATCATTATTGATCAATGAAATGGGTCTATAATTGCCCACTTCAGAGCTATCTTTTCTCGGTCTAGGAATGACAGACATGTAAGCCAGGTTAGCGGCGCTGTCTAGTGTAGATTTCCCCAGAAGGGCGTTGTAGAATCGAGTCAAATGGGGGGCTAGAATGAATGCAAAGGTTCTATAATAGCAGGCGGAGAACCCATCTGGGCCTGGGGCTGAGCCCCTCTTGAGATTCTTAATTACCCCTAGCACTTCTAATTCCATTATTGGTTTTTCCAGAAGTGTGCTATGGTCCTGTTTCAATTTCGGTAGAGTGATTTCATCTAGGAAGTCAGTGAGGCTTTGGGGTCTGGGTATCTCCCTTGACTTGTATAAGTCTGCATAAAAGTCATGAAATGCTGTCATGACCCCTTGCGGATTTTGCGTGAGCGTACCTGTGGAGTCACGAACCTTGGAAAATGTTTGAGGCTTGGGTGTCAATTTAGAATCTAGTCCGGGCCCCACCTTATCCTTTTGAAGATAAAACTGAGCATTGGACCACCTAAGACTTTTTTCCGCTTGGGTAGTTTGAGCTAAGTTTAGGACGATTCTACTTGATTCCAACAGGGCTCGCGACCTAGTAGTGGGGTTACATCTGTGTGTTTTGAATAGTTTTTGAAATTCCTGTTCTAATTTGACTAAGTCAGCTCATCATTCCCTTTTAAGTTTGGTGGAGATTTGAATTATCTTGCCCCGTAGCACCGCTTTATGATATTCTTTAATTTCTTTATCCAGTATGGTACATTGAACCGGATCACTGAGCAGCAATTCATTCAATCGCCAACGAAATGTGCCATCTGATTCAGATGGACTCATAAGGTAAAGAGTTACTATCGAGTGATCAGACAATGGTGAGTCTATGCTTTAGAGGCCTGGGGGATGGCTGAGGCTGCCATAAAAATATGGTCAATCCTCGCAAGGGTTTGGTGATGGGCTGAAAAATGGGTATAGTCCTTAGTTGTTGGATTAAGTTCTCTCCAAATATCCACTAAGCGTGTGGAGGGTTTTGGCTATCTTTATACTTTGTTTAGGGGGCCGGAGCATCCTGGAATGGCCTTTTCCTGACTTATCTATTTGGTCCAATGCGACATTCGAGTCACCCCCCCATGACTATTATACCCATGAAATGAGGCGACGGGGCTTCTAGCATAGAGTTAAAAAACCTAGCCTGATCTCGATTCAGTGCATAGTATGAGATAAATGTATATAGGGTTCCATTTACTTTTTTTTTCCATCTCTTTATTAGGATTATTTTTTTTAAGACAAAAAACTTCATACAAAACAAGTTCAGTCAAAGCTGGGTTGCCACCCCCGACCCCTGCTATTCATATACAAATAGTCTCAAAATTACAACCTCCCATCCCGCCCCCCCCCCCCCCCGAATCTCTCCATGTACCTATCTATAGTCCTACCCTCTCTCACCTTCACTCGCACTACCTTCCCTCTACCATCCTTACGGCGTATCTCGGTGATTGCTTGTACTTTACCCAATCTTTCCATCTCCTTTCAAACCCTTCTTCTCCTATTTCGCAACTAAACCTTAGGAACTCCATGTTATAAATTTTGTTAATTTTACCTATGCAATTCTTCAATGAAGGGCTCTCGGGGTCCTTCCACTGTGGGGGGATTACACTTTTTGATGCATTTAGCAGATGAGGCAGCAGTGATCTCCTATATTGTTTGATGGACATACTAACCCCATGGAACAGACAAACCCATGGCTCCTCAGGTATTTTAGTGCCAGTGATTTCTTCTATTATTAGTAATACTTCTTTCCAGTGGGCTTTTATTTTAGGGCATGTCCACCAAATATGGAACATAGTTCTGATTTCTGCACATCCCCTCCAACATAGATTAGAGGCCTCCCTTTGAAATTGGTGTAATTTATCTGGGGTTCTATACCGTCGTGCCAAGCACTTGTAGTTCATTTCTAAGGAGCTACAATCCGGTGATATAGCATGTGTCAACCTTAATATTTTACAAACATCTACCTTCATGCCTCCTGTTCCCATCTCTTCCTCACATTTTTTAATAAATGGCGGGGGCCCCAATATTTTTGGTCCATTCAAAATTTTGTAAATCCTCAAAATCCTTCTACCGTCTGTCGCCAAGCACAGCCGCTCAAGTGGAAGCAGGCTGTCCTCCGATCTGTTGAGGGAGGGATTCCACAAAGTGTTTCAACTGTGCATACCTCCACCTATTTATTTCCAAGACATCTTTTTTATTAATCAATTCTTGAAAAGTGCATATTTTACCGTTGAATGTAATATCTTTCAATTGTGCGTCTTTATGCTTAATCCACCTACCAAAAAACCTCTCTTTCCCTGGTGCAAAATGATAAGTGTCGCTTAGTGGTATCAGTGGGGAATTATACCCCCACTTTTCACGTTTGTGTACCCCATCCCACGTTGCCATAGCTGTCCGTGTAATTGTGTGAGTGTGCCCGTCTAAATCTCTTATGTGTGTCGGGATCCATATCACTTTCCCGACAATAACTTTACTGATCATACTTTCCAATTTGACCCACCTTTTTTCTTTATTTTTCTTTTACCCAATCAACCACCCGTGCCATAAGAATTGCATTGTAATAAGTTTTAATATCCAGAGCAGGGTTCCATTTACTGATCCAGAGAGATAGATATATCTGCCCTAGGGATGTCTGATTACCTCCTTGGGAGAAAAGGTGACAGTTTTGGACAGGAAGATGCCCACCCCTTTAGTTTTGTCTTTTGCATTCACTAAAAAAAATTGAGGGAATCTAGTGTGGAGAAACGAGGGATTATATGACCTGTGGAAGTGAGTTTCCTGAAGGAGAAGCACCTCCATCTGCAGGGACAAAGCATTTTGGAAATATTTTCGGTGCTTAAGCGGAGAATTCAAGCCCTGTACATTATGGGAAGCTACTCGAATAAATGAAGAATTCACTTTATGTAGTGCCATGGATCAGAGGGGAGAAAAAATGCAGCTCTGAACGGAGACCTACCTTCCACCAGATGAATCCAGTCAGGAGCCACTGTAGACCAATTAAGGAAAGTAAAACTCTTCTAAGACATCTGCCCATGGAGCCTCCCTGATGCCTGAAAAAGTATGAAAAAGTAACAATATGAGGAGAGTGAAAGAGAGAGATAGAAAAAGAAAAGAAGATTGAGAGTAAAGAATACTGGGGATCCGAGAAGGTCACGAAATAGCCACATTGCGGACCTCCTCAAGACCCGGAAGAGAGGAGCAGATTTGTCCGCTCCTCCTCTATCAAGTAATAACCAAGTTGTCCCCCTGAGAGGCAGACCAACAACCACCTCCGCGTGGGGAGCTGGCCTACACGCAGGGGCAGAGGGAGGCGCACTACATCCGCTCCGGCCTCGCCAACAACCTATTATGGCTTTGTAGAGGGAAGGGGGCCTACCATATAAAACAATTTTTTGTCATTGAAAGAAAAAGAAATCCCCCCCCTCCCCTCCCAGGGGATGTTTGCAGCTCAGGAGAGCTCACAGGAAAAAACCCATCCCCAACGGGGGTGATGTTTGCCCCCCGAGACTCCTGGGCGTGGAACATCCAGATAATATAATGCCAATTTTGATCTTAACTAGGATTCAGAGTATGTCACGATATAGTAACCATATCAACAATAACTATTTATAAAAGGTAAAATATAGGAAAGGAACTGCAAACTGGAAGTAAACTAAGACTGGGACGGCAAGGACAGCTGCCCAGCCCCTCCTCTAAGACCACCTGATTCAGACAACTTATGACCCAAAATCATCTACAGCGATAATAGTGTTCACTACTAAAGGTTGGGCCACCAATGGATACCGTTATATCACTGAAAATCTGTTGTCCGTGTGTACTAGGAATAGGATCTGGGTTCCTTAATGGACAGTCAGACATATGTCAGAGGAGCTGGGTCCCTTAATTGTAGGAGTTCAATTGGTATGCAGGACTGAGGTGTCTAAAATGGAAAACTGCCTAAGTAAAAGAATGAGAATTGGGGTCTCCTAGTAATCATGGGGGGTGAGATTCTTTGCATCGCTTGGACAGCTGCTTTCTCCAAACTGGGGTAATTGGGCTCTGTGGAGATGGGCGTTTAGTTTTGCAACAGTGGAACAAACGATCTCTAGGGCCAACCAGAATACGGACTGCATCCAGTGCTCCCAAGTCCATGGTTGCGTCCATAGCTTCTCCCCCTCATCATCTGTATGCTGTGCTCCGGGCGCCATCTTGGCTTCCTCCTCGGCTGAAAGGCTGAAGCCAGGCTGACGGGAGAGATCCCTCCTGACAGAGCCTGAGGACATGGGGATGTTCCCGGACTACTCTGGTTTCGAATGAACCCTGGGAGAGTTGTGAGTGCTCCGGCTGCTAGATGTTATGTGGCCGGAGAGACCGGAGCAGAACGGAGCTCTTAATCTAGGCGTCCATCTCGGAAGCTCCGTGCATGCGCACTCCCACACAGGTTGACTTTTTTGACTGTTGTTCATCTGCATTATTAAAATGATGCTTTAGCCAACTTTCATGGCATTAGCCTTTTTCCCTTTTTGCGTGGATTATACATGGAGGTTTGCAGAGACTTCCTAGGCTGAGTGCCGTGTCTTTGAGGCTGACCAGGTATTGCATAGGAGGTGGTAGCTCTGATGCACCTCTTCCATTTTACTAACAATCTTACATCTTAGACCCCATACACACTATATAACTTTTGTTGTCAGATTTCCTTTAGATTTACCAAAACCATGTAGTGCAAGGGCCTGCCTGATTGCATACAAATTGAAACTCTTAAGGTTTGACCTCATATTATATGGTTTTGGTATATCTAAAGGAAAAAATCTACAGAAAATTGTATAGTGTGTATCCGGCTTTTTACTCTTGCTATGCAGTTCCCCTATGCAAGGCTGGGATGTAAAAGGGTGGTGAGTGTCTGGTAGCACATTTGGTCATCGCTGTCCTTTTTTAAATAAAAATGGAGGGGCGTGTTGTTTATATTTAAATATTTATGTGACTATTTTTTTTTTCAATTAATAAGGTATATGTTTTATTGAAATGCTCAAAGTGCTGCCTTTATCACATTTTCTCCATATTTGTATTGCTTACCCAACCTTGACAGACATCCACTGCCTGAGGTTTCTCAGAGGAAAGTCAATTTGCAGGTTTTATTGTACCAGTGTGATCACTGTTGTTTTGCCCCATATGAGGCTGGTCCTTTGGATGTCTGCAGATTTCTCTGCCTTCCCTCTCCATAGACACTAGCATGCATTTCCATCCAATGCAAACATCCATGTTTGTAAAGTGAACTTTTTTTAGATTGTATATCGTACAAACAGTTACAATGAACTTCTCTTATTCACGCTTGTTATATTTTGTCCAAACCGTTGAACCTGTTACTTTTGCTGGACAGCTTGATCTTCATGTAATTGCGAAGAAAAAAAAAATGGCACATAGAGTAAAAAAAGTAAAAAAAAAAAAAAAAAAAGGACTTTGTATACTGAATTCAATCATATATAATAACTGCATGGAGATACCCGCATACAATATTTCCTGTTGTTATTCCTTTTAATGTAACTGCTATCATATGTATATGTGTGGGTGTTTATTTATACTGCATGTTATAGTAGTATGCCTAAAAGCTTGTAGGAGGACTTGGAAAAACGTGATCTGTGCACCTGAGTGCTTAATCCCCTGTAGTGACAATTATCAGGTGATCTCACTCTTTATGCTGCATTTATTCACTTATTTTACATTACAACCATTCCAACCAAAGGAGTGAAACTTTAACTGAGTTATCTTTAGTTTGCTAAAGCATTGTGTATCATACGCTATTGACATTTTTTAAAGCAGAACTGTAGGTGAACTAAAAACCTTCCCTTGTAGTGGGACTGCTTCCTCACTTCAACGGTTATATGCTCATTTTAAGTCTCAAGGTCCGTAAAAACAGTTTTACATAACCGATCCTCCACTATTACAGGCTTGCTCAACACTGTTAGGCCAATTCCCGCACCCGTGTCTCCCCTGAGCGCTGGCGGTCAGAAGTCCCTTGACCCCATCAAGTACAATGCAGAGTCCATAGTCCTGCATTAGACGTGAGGACACTGGGGAACAGTCCATTGCCAGAACATAGGGGAGTAGAGGAGAGCACCAGCTGCCTGGGTAGTAGAGAATTGGGTAAGTAAAAGTACTTTTCACGGTCCCCTAGACATAAATAAACATTTTAAACTTTGCAATACAGGGGTTACCCCACAGCAAAGGAGATTTTTTATTTTCCCCAGAGAAGTGGCTTTAAACCTCAGACATGAAACATGAACACAGTATATCCCTCTATAGTGTGTACTTGTCTCAGTTAAGAGCACTTAAGAGCAAAGTGTAATTTCTGTCTGCTGCTTCATTCCTCTGCTATCAGTATCAGTCACTTCTGACAAGCTTTTCTGACACCGAGAGAAAAATGGTGACAGGGGAAGGGAGCTCCAGCTGACTGACAGCCTCAGCTCTGTTCCTGTGTGCTGTGTACAGTGCGGTGGGGGTCTCTTTCCTCCAATCAGCTCTCAGAGCTCTCCTTACTGCAGAGTGTAATTTCAGCTATACTCCCCTTTTTTTCTGACAACTCAGACAAGCTTTATAAATTCTGCACTTTGAACAGATGTAGAGAAGAGATGACTGCAGAAAACAGGTACAACTTATGCAGGAGGATTTGTCCCTGTCTCAGGGTATCACCGGAGGATAGTCCATTCACTGGGTATATCTAATACAGCCACTTTAAATAAAAGTCTTTCTTCATCCATTGTTGTGTTTTACCGATGCTGATCTCCTGCAGCCTCTTTAGAGTCACTTTTTGTCTACGTGAATGCATTCAAGCTGCAGCTTAATGGCGCTTACCATGGTGGGTATCCTGATGGTGACAACAGTGGGTGATACCTACGTAATGTGCGTTGATATGACCACTTGTATTACCCTCTATGACAATGCAGGAAGACAGTTGAGAGCCAGGGACAGTGCCAAAACAGGGATCTTCATGGAGGTCACCAGCTATTATTTTAGTAAAAGTTGCAGATTTACACATGTAGACATTTAGTTTTAAAATTAAATTAACAGTGTAAAAAATATACCGGTATATGTAAAGCAGAGCTCCACCCAAAAGGTGAAGTTCCACTTTAAATACTCATCCCCCTCTCCTTTTAAAGAAGAATTGGCATTGTTGGGGGGGGAGCAGGTACCCGCATAAGTGATTGTAAGTGGAAGTTCTTCTCCCCCCCGCAGTTTTCGTGGGACATGTTACAGGTCCCAGTAGATTGCTTGACCATTCAGGATGTGCAGCTCTTCTTCTCACGCATGCGCAGTGGGCACCCGGCTGCGTAGCCTCAAGCTGTCACAGCCTGGTACCCATAGTTAAGATGCCGGCCCCGAGAAAAGAAGACAGCGGGTGAAACCAGTTGGGGTGAGCACATCGCTGGATCCTGGGACAGGTGAGTGGCTATTTTTAAAAGTCAATTTTTGCAGCTGCTGACTTTTATTTTTTTCACAGGAGACTGGAGCTCTTCTTTAATGATTTTTTTTACATATATTTTAAAACAGTGGGGGATACAATCTATAGGCATCCAGCAGAGATGGTTTTATGTGGCTGACTTGTTATGCTGTCTCTGTATTCTATGGGCCAGCAGTATTTATATGGATTACAGACTGAAGCCCTATAGCTATAACACAAATATCAGTTAGAAAGTAAGGCCTTGTTCACACTATAGTAATGTGATTTTTATCTGATTTGAAGTGTAAATATGTAGTGCGACTCCTTTGTGATTTTGACGTGATTTTCAATTTTTATGGCTGTTTTTTATGCAATTTTATTGAAGAGAAACAATCTTTCTCCTGCATTTTTACTTTCACTTACAAGCCCAACTCTGGACAGTAAAAGAAGCTGCATTACTGATGAGTTAATTTCTCTGCCATTCTGCTCTGTCCTCCTGTCAGTGTGCTCTTTGAACTGCGGCACATCTGATAGCTCATAGTTATAGGTGGGGGTGAGAAGGCTGTATTAGCCCCTCATTTATATGTCTGGAATACTCCAGAAGCCAGATTTCCCTGCATAATTCTTGACTTTATGGTCAACTAGGAGCTTTGGGTTTTCCTACCCAACTATGTGTTCCCATGTCGTATATCAATGTACATCCATGTTGTAAAATAAATAAGAAAAAATAGCAGGGGGAACAGGGGCCCCTTTTGGTCATAGCAGGATTGCAGACCCAGAAACCCAAGGTTGTGGCTCTCATCAATATAGTCACAGAGACATATTAAAGTAGAACTATAGGCAAAACTTTTTTTTTTTCTTTTGGATAATGTAAGGGAGGGTCATAACCCATCAGATTTTTTTTTTTTTTTCGCCATCTGTGTCCCATTGTAGAGATTTTCCTTCACTTCCTGTCCCCTAGCCAAACAGGAAGTAAGAAGAATTTCATGCAAACTGAGGGAATTCCTTGGGGACCCCGAGGTCACCAGAACTAGTGTCCTCATTGGAAGATTTCCTCTCTATTACTTTTCTATGGACAACCCAAAATTGGGGATTTTCTTTCACTTGCAATGATAATGGTAAACAGGACAAATAGAGAGGGTAAATCTCCTTATTGGTGGCACAGAAAGCAATAAAAAATGACAGGGGTTCTAATCTGTCCAAAACGAAAAAAAAAAAAAAAAAGTTTTGCCCATAGTTATACTTTAAAATGTCTTTGGCTTGTTGCCTTCTTTCTGATGTCTGCTTGAGATTCTGTCTAACCAATTATTTTTCCCCATCCAGACATAGGCATACCTCCCAACTTTTATGGGAAGGAGGGACACCTATTAGCATAAGTATGTAGGCATATGACACCCCCCCTGCCATGCCCACCTGATGGACAATTATACAACAAAAATGAGTTAAAACCCACAAGTGCTTTTTTTTGCCAATACTATTCCTTTTATACTGGCTTTTGACATTTTACTATTATATTATTATATTATACTGGCTTTTGACATTTTACTATTATATTATTATATTATACTGGCTTTTGACATTTTACTGTTATATTATTATATTATACTGGCTTTTGACATTTTACTATTATATTATTATATTATACTGGCTTTTGACATTTTACTATTATATTATTATATTATAATGGCTTTTGACATTTTACTGTTATATTATTATATTATACTGGCTTTTGACATTTTACTATTATATTATTATATTATAGTGGTTTTTGAAATCTACAAATTCAGCAATTTAAAAATTAGATGAAAGATTTAGCACTGGCAAATACTTTTTGAAAGCTAAATAGTGCATTTTATATACAACTATACAGATCTGACTAAAATGAGGGACAGATGAGGAGGAAAGAGGGACTTTGTTCCAAATCGGGGACGGTCCCTCAAAATCAGGGACAGGTGGGTGCTATGCATAGGAAGAGTAGTCATTTTAAACTACAGCTGATTATATTGATCCCTAAAGGAAATCAGGAAAGGTTTTTCCTTTTTTTAACCCCTTGGTCATTCACCAAATAGATCACCTTGTTGTACCTGTTGCATTACAGTACAATGAGGATGTTATTTCATTTGTTTACAGAAGTATTGTCCATGGAGAATCCTTTGATCATGTGGTATCTAAGAAGGGACAGAAATCATAGAAGAGATTTGCATGTAAAGTTTGAACCTGACCAGCTGACCTTTGTTCTGTTTTTTCCCTTTAAAGTTCATCCGTGAACAGTTACCATGGAACTGCTAATCCTGGTTGTCCTTTTCCCTCGGGGCTTGACTTGAACTCTTGTGTTGGATTATTTCCTCTATTCCCTTGCACATGTTCCTTCTTTGGACCCACGTCCCTTCAATGCTACAACAAAAACACCTTGCAGTACTGGATAGATGGATAGATGCCAACACATTGACTTGTACTGATTTGTACTGTATATCTGGAAAACTCCAGCAGCAATATCTCAGCAGTTTGCCATGCTGAATATCACATGGGGGTCTCACACTGTCTGTTGAGGTTCTCATTTTTTTTCCTGTACAGAGTGTTGCAATTGGACTGGTACTGGTTTAGTTTGACAACTCTGGAAACTCAAGCAGAGTGAATACCCAATTGAAAAGTGAGTGGAAAAACCAGATCCACAAAAGATACTTTAGTTTTTAAACATTAAAGCCCAACTCTGGACCAAGTGTGTGTGTGTGTGTGTGTATATACAGTGGGGACGGAAAGTTTTCAGACCCCCTTACATTTTTCACTCTTTGTTATATTGCAACCATTTGCTAAAATCATTTAAGTTCATTTTTTCCTCATTAATGTACACACAGCACCCCATATTGACAGGAAAACACAGAATTGTTGACATTTTTGCAGATTTATTAAAAAAGAAAAACTGAAATATCACATGGTCCTAAGTATTCAGACCCTATATATATATATATATATATATATACCTACCTGGTGACCACACTGTTAGTAAAGAGAATCTTCCCAACGACACAGACAGCAAATTGAAAAAAAATGGCAGAAGTTCTAGCTTGCATTGCTGTTAGTCTTTGGCCTCGTTCACACGGGCATACTTAAACGTACACCCATGTGAGGGCTGTGTTTTTCCCGCACAGCATGCACAATGTTTTGTGCTTCCACATGCAGGCAGTCCCACTCATGTCCCACGCTGGTCCCAATTTGACAAAAACTGTATATGCTGACTTTTAATAAACAGACACCTACCTGCCCAAGGATCCAGCGCCATCCTCACCCAGACCAGTTCTTTACTGATCTTTGGGTCCCCGTCTCTGGCATGTTAAAGTGATTGTAAAGTCTCGTTTTTTTTTCCTATAAAAATTACAAACAAGTTATACTTACTTGCTTTGTTGCAGTGGATTTGCACAGAGCAGCCTGGATCCCCCTCTTCTCAGGTCCCTTTTCTGTGATCCTGGCTCCTCCCTCCTGTTCAGTGCCCCCACAGCAAGCAACTTGCTGTGGGGGCATCCGAGCCAAGTCACAGCTCCCTGCGTCCATTCAGAGATGGAGCCCTGGCTCCGCTGATTGGCTAGCTGACTTTGACAGCAGCAGCAGCCAATGGCGCTGCAGCTATGTCTCAGCCATTCAGGAGGGAGAATCTCGGATGGCTTAAACCAGGGGTCTTCAAACTGCGGCCCTCCAGGTGTTCAGGAACTACGATTCCCATCATGCCTAGTCATGTCTCTGAATGTCAGAGTTTTACAATGCCTCATGGGATGTGTAGTTCTGCAACAGCTGGAGGGCCGTAGTTTGAGGATCCCTGGCTTAAACACTCATGGACATCGCTGGAGAGAACAGGACCACAGGTAAGTGTTAGGGGGCTGCTGCACACAGAAGGCTTTTTATCTTAATGCATAGCATGCAACCTTCTGCCTTTACAATCCCTTTAACTTTGGGCAGCCAACTGTGACTCCTCCTTGTGGCTTTACAGCCGGCTGCCCACTGTGCATATGCAAGCGGTGCTGCGCTTTGTGACGGGTCCCGCAGCCTTCCGAGGCCTGTGATGTGTCCCAGAAGGTTGCGGGTAGGAGAACTTCCGCTTGGATCGCCTGAGGGGGAGGGGAGAACTTCCACTCGGATTGGCTGGGGGGGAGGGGGACTCCAATTATAGCGGTGGGGGGAAGAAGATTAAAACTTCCCCTTTTAGGGGAAGATCCGCTTTGCTAATATAATTTGGCACTGGTTTTGCCCGCTGAACGTGACATAGGATATAACTTTTGCCACGGCATGTGTACCACCCTGCCAGCATGTAGGGTTAACTTGGCCGTTTGAGGGGTGGTAAAACTGTGGCCCAGCTGCCTATTTTTAATGCCCCATTGTAAATGAGGCCTTACAGTTTAATACTCAATTTGTACTTAAAAGAACCAGGCCAGTGTAGATGTATGGGTTACATTGCACGGGTTAACAGTGAGCTCTTGCAGGGTCTGTTGATCTGCTAGTAGTTTTAATGTTCGTTCCCTTCACTCTTTCCGACTTCTGATTACGATTCAGCAATGTGCTCCTGGAAGAAAGCTGATTCCCCAAGCCCTGCTTTTTATTCTACTCTCTCGCTTCTCCTTTTTCCCCTCCATCGCATCCTCCCTTCTCCCCCACCCTTTCCTTCACTTGTTGTTTAATATTTATTCCTGTTACGGTTATGAATTTCTATAAAATATTCACAAACACTCCCCCCCCCCCCCCCTCGCTTAGAGAAGAAGAGGGAAATAAGACGGATACACAAAAAAAAAAAAAAACATACCAATTTAATTAATACAAAGCTGCCGGAAGACTTCAAGGTGGAGCAGCAGATTCCCAGAGGCCTATTTATTGCAGGCCTGTGTCTCTCAGATCCACTCACAGGCCTGTAGTGCTCCAGAGCCTGAGAGGGCAACCAGGTCTCTGCTCTTTCCTTTCACCCAAGGCACACAGCGCTACTGAAAACAGACAGGGATACTTATTATTTATTTATCCTTCCGCAGCGAATAATAAAATGTAGCTGTCTCTGTAGTTACAAAACCGTAATCATAGCTAAGTGTATAATTAATAATGTGTTCGCACATAGACAGCTCTACAGTGGAACTCTCGCTAGCACATCGCTTCGGGACATAGTTTGCAGTTTAGTCATAAGCTCAAAAATAGAAGTGGTAAAAGTTTAGCGCTCCATCATAGCTATTTCTGTGACTGACTTTTTCTCTCCACACAATACATTGGGAGATTGGCTTAAAATATACTAAATGTGGCATTTTGTTCCATAGAAGTTAATATCTGTGCAAGATTTATACATACCTTAGTTGGCCAGTTTTAAAAAGAGTACCTGTTATGCCCTGTACACACGATCAGACATTCCTACAACAAAATCCATGGATTTTTTCCGACGGATGTTGGCTCAAACTTGTCTTGCATACACACGGTCACATAAATCTTGTCGGAAATTCCGAACGTCAAGAACGCAGTGAGGTACAACACATACGACGAGCCGAGAAAAATGAAGTTCAGTAGCCAGTGCGGCTCTTCTGCTTGATTCTGAGCATGCGTGGAACTTTGTGCGTCGGAATTGTGTACACACGATTGGAATTTACGACAACGGATTTTGTTGTCGGAAAATTTGAGAACCAGCTCTCAAATTTTGTGTGACGGAAATTCCGATGGAAAATGTCCGATGGAGCCTACACACGGTCGGAACTTCCGACAAAAAGCTCCCATCGAACATTTTCCGTCGGAAAATCAGACCGTGTGTACGGGGCATAAGTGTCCAAGCTGTGCTCAAAAAAAGGGCAAAGGACTAGTCAGCAGTATTGGATTCCCTGCAACTGGTATGTCCCCTTGTACTGATTTTCCTTTCCTTGTTTCAGAAACAGCCATCTTGGTAGAGAAGCTTTACTTTCTTGTTCAAGCTGCCCCCCTGATGGCTGGTGAAAAATATTTAAAGCCCAAATCTGGGCAAAGAAAAAAATGATCCCTTTTAGTAGGGCTGTGCCTGTACTGCAAGGATTTTGCTTGTTTTAGCTCTAGGAGAGCAATAAAAGTTTTACTTATCTGAACCTCCACTCCTCGCCGCAGCTAGACTGCTCCCCACAGGATCTGGACACCACGCTCCAGCGGTCAAGGGTCCATAGCCCTGCACTGCACGTTGAGACATTGAGGGACAGTCCACAGCAAATTCTTGGGGAGCGTCACCTGCCAGGGGAACCGAGAATCAGGTAAGTAAATCATTTTTTTTTCTCTCCCCTAGAAACTAAACATCAATTAACCCTTTGCAGTGGGGGCACATGTCCACTGCAAGGGAAACTTTTTTTTATTTCCCTGAAGTTGGACTTTAAGAAGCAGCAGGAGAGGTTCAATTACCACAGATCCACAAAAAGAATGAAGTAGGAGCAGAGAGATGCTCGCTTTGCAAGCCCTCAGCTACAGCTTCCTCTCCACCAAATCCTCAGACCAATGAACAGCACAGTGGTGACATCACCAAATCTTACTCCTACTGAACAGGATAACCTAGGGATAGTTACATGCCCAAAATGACACCACAATTCATAAGGTATTCAAGGCAAAAGGTAAATTTTTCATGGTACTGCATAGGCAAAAAAAAAAAAAAAAAAAAAAAAACATTTCTAGATGTTACCTATAAGATAGCAAATCTTCTTCAGTTTTTGCGTTCACTTTAAGATGATACAAGGGGTTTCGACTGTAATACTTACAGTTTTCATGGCTGGACACTTTAGTCTTTGCCGAGATAAGGAACTGAAGCATTTAAAGGTGAATTCCAGGTATGGTATTTTTTACATTGGTCCAAGCGGGGCCAATGTAAATATGTATGTGCCATACTTTTTGGGTCCCTGTGGAAGCTGGAAATACATGTAGTAGGCACCGCCACTGCAGCCATCTCTACTAGTTTCCAGATGCCATGCTGAAGGGCTGCCGGGCTACATTGAGAACACCCAAGTAGGCTTGTTCCTGAGTCGCGGATCTGCGCATCCATTCACACACAGAGCTGCAGCTCATCCCCGCCTCCTCTCCCTCCTGATTGGCTAACTGGCTGTGATTGACAATAGTGGGAGCCAATGGCTCCCCCTGCTGTCTCGGCCAATGAGGAGGGAGAGTCCCCGGAGAGCTGACGCTCTTGTGCACATCGCTGAGAGGGTGCAAAGGTGAGTATTGGGAGGGCTGCTGCAGAGAGAAGATTTTTTACCTTGATGCACTGAATGCATCAAGGTAAAAAAACCTTGAGCCTTTAGAGCCACTTTTAGAATTTTCATTCAAAATTCTACCCATAATTGCCATAACTGGAGTCCATCTTTAAAAATGTACGCTGTTGCATAACATTATTTTCTGTTACAGAATTTTTTAGATGCACAAGGAGTTACGAAAATTATAGTACACACAGATATTTGAAGCAATAATGAGTGAGACACTCAAAGTCTGCAGGCAAAAGGAATATGTAATCTAAGGAAGATTTAGCGGTGGTGGTATATTTCTTAATACTAATGTTCTGATTCCAGAAAGAACAAATTCAGTACAACCAATGAGTTATCTGCTAATGCTATCCAAAAACACTAGAGCTGTGATTAAAGAGATCCTGTCACAGGAGAAAGGGGGGCAACAGGGATGGTTTTCAATAGTGCTGGATTTTACCACGAACATCCCCATGTATTCCTGTTGTCTTATTAGTTTGTTGAGCTGTCCCACCAGCCAGTAGGAATGATAAGGATGCAGTAAGGGATGGATAAGCACTGCAGTGGCAGATTGGCCTGAGGCTTGGCCATGACTGGCAGGGTTTGGGTGCTATTGCAGATATGTAGAAAAACAAAATTACTAGTTATTGACTCAACCAGATCAAAAACGGGTCCCACAAATGTAAAAAAGGAATTGTAGCCAAAGCATTAAAGGATAAGTTTACTTTTTGAAAAAAAAAATAATGCACATTTTGTTGCCGGTAAAAAAATGTGCATTTATTATTTTTAGCAGCAGGAGCCTGGAAAGCATTGCGCCACCTATCGGCAGATCACTGATGCCATGCAGGTCTCCTGCACACTGTCAGTGTATCAGCTTTCCCATACAGGTAAGCCAATACTCCGTGACAGAAAGACTCAATGAGCTACCACAGCGCTCCAAACTCCAAACACTGTGGTAGTTCATTAAGGGCTACAACCCGACAGCCGCTAAGGATGTCAAGGCTTGTAGTTCATTCAGATACACTGAACTGTGTGTATTAATGACGCGCCCATTTTGGGTGGAGTCCTGCACTGCCGTGCTGTTTTCAAATAGTGGCAGCTAGTACGGGGAACTTCTCCCTGTGCTGCTGCTGGGGGGGGGGGCAGCAGGCGATGACTGCAGCACTGGGAACATGTTACCTGTTGCACCCTAAAATCGGGTGTAACATGTAACATGTTCCCAAAGGTGAACTTATCCTTTTAAACCAATCCAATTTATTGTACATGGAAAGCACACATTTTAAAGACAGTTTAAAAAGCCACCTCCATGTGCTCAGACAAAGCATCTGTTGATGCCCTAAAGGGTGCTGCTCAATCACCTAAAGCAGTAGTAAACCACTGGGTGTTTTTCTTCTTTTTTTTTTTTGTACCCTGAAAGGTAATGTCATATGCATCGCATACTAGCACATTATGTTAAACTTGCCTGAAAACGAAGCCTTCCAGTGCCACGCTGTCACTGCTGCAGGTGCTCCCATCTTCAGCCGTACTTCATTCCTGGTTCGCTGGATCAGGCTGTGTGACTAGCCAGAACGATGAAGTCACTACTGCTCATGCACATGGGAGCCGGCGTTTTGCGGCACAGGACTCTGATGGAACAGCCTGGGTGACTTAGAGATGGGAGTTTACTCCCACTTTAATGTCTAATATTGAATTGTGACTCCAGCCCCATGGGTATATATCAAAACAGTTTTCAGAATAAATTCTTCCATGAAAGACTCATTAGTCATATTGAAAAATCAAAAATGTGCAAAAACAATGCATGACCTCTTTTGGACAGGCAACATCCATATTCCATAGGTGCTGAAAGTCTCTTTTCAACATATATAATTAAATCCAAGCATTGGAAAAATACTTTCTATGAAGGTTATATGTTTCCTTCCGATCAAGCTTAACACTCGTCTATATTTGAATAACAAACATAAAGTGATATGCGTCCTGGGTAGAAATCATGTTGACGTGTGCAGTATACAGCGTGGTCCAGAGGAGGGTTTGATAACTCAGAGCCACACAGGTTCAATTGTACCTCCCTAGCACTCTATAATTGAAAGATATGCATTCATGTGGATACCAACTGGTTATGTAGTGGAACCAGTTTTGGAGTTTTGGAACGTCGCATGTAAAGATCTATGACAGATAGATGAAGTCGTGGTCCAGAGGAGGAAGAATTTACTTCTAGGAACTGTATTGATATTTACCCATGGAGCTAGAGTCACAATTCAATATTAGATATTAAATAATTGATCACCCTTTAGGGCATCTACAGATGCTTTGTCTGAGTGCATGGAAGTGGCTTTTTAAACTGTCTTTTAAATGTTTGTTTTCTGTGTACAATAAAGTGGGTTGGTTTAATACATTGGCTACAAATCTATTTATACATTTGGGGGACCCATTTTTGATCTTGTTGAGTCCATAACTAGTAATTTTGTTTTTGGTTTTCTATTTAGAATGACTAGGGACTCCCAGATAATGCTTGTGAAGATTTATTACCTACAGTAATTTGCCCTCTTTCCCCACAGTGACAGAAACTCTTTAAATGAGAATGTTCACTTAGCTTGGGTTTCCGTAATCCATCACTGTTAAGGTGTTGCCTGATGTCTACCCCACAATGGCACCTAATTGCTGGCAATGTGGGGACGCACCTGCTGATTTGTCTTTTGGTTCTGCCCCCACATTTGAGAGTTCTGGCCTTTTGTGGTTCAATTTATTTATCCGCTAACCATGATATCAGTTCCCCAAATATTGCTGTATGTCTGCTGGGTTTAGTTAATCACCTAGTGTTTACCAAAGGCGTCGAGGACCCTACTAAGTTTACTTCTTTTTTATGCCAGAAAGACATTTGTGCTAGTTTGGGAAATCATACAGGCCTCTTTCTTTAGACTGTTGGAAGACACCGATTAACTCGATGATACCAATATACAAAATGAGATACTGTATCTTTCTTGCGGATGTCCTAAAAAAAATTTCACAAGGTATGGGACATATGGCTTGAGTCCCCCTCCATTACTGAAGCTAGAATAGACACTGATCATTCTGCCCTATCTTCAGCGGGCTTGTTTTCTGGGGGTTGGCTTTGTGTGGTGGAACTAATTGGTCTTTTGAGCCCCCCTTTCCTCTCCGCTTACAATGACTCCCCCCCCCCCCCCGATGGGGAAGTTTTTTTTGCACTTCACCAGTACCCACCTTGTTTTGTATACAGTTGTGCTCAAAAGTTTGCATACCCTGGCAGAAATTGTGAAATTTTGGCATTAATATTGAAAATATGACTGATCATGCCAGAAAACTCTTTTATTTAGGGATAGCAATCACATGCAGTCATTTATTATTACATAGTTTTTGGATCCTTTTAAAATCCTAATGATTACAGAAATCACCCAAATGGTCCTGATAAAAAGTTTACATACCCTGGAATGTTTGAACTTGGTACAGACACAGAAGGTGGCACACACAGGTTAAAATGGCAATTAAAGTTTAATTTCCCACATTTGTGGGTTTTTAAATCACAGTTAGTGTCTGTGTATAAATAGTCAATGAGTCTGTTAGCTCTTACATGGATGCACTAAGCAGGCTAGACACTGAGCCATGAGGAGGTAGAAAAGAACAGTCAAAAGACCTGCATAACAAGGTAATGAAACTTTACAAAGATAAAAAAGGATTTAAAAGTACATCCAAAGCCTTGAATATGCCAGTCAGTACTGTTCAATCACTTAATAAGAAGTGAAAAATTTGGGGATCTCTTGATACCAAGCCAAGGTCAGGTAGATCAAGAAAGATTTCAACCACATTTGCCACAGGAACTGTTCGGGATACAAAGAAAAACCCACAGGTAACCTCAGGAGAAATACAAGCTGCTCTGGAAAAAGATGGTGTGGTTGTTTTTAAGGAGCACAATACGATGATACTTAAGAGCTGCATGGTCAAGTTGCCAGACAGAAGCCTTTACTGTACAAGTTCCACAAAAAAGCCTGGTTACAATATGCTCAACAACACCTTGACATCCTTCATTGGCTTTTTTGTAGCATTGGCGCAGTAAAGGCATTCTTTTGACAGCTTAACCATGCAGCTCTTTTTTGTTCAAGTATCGTTGAATTGTGCTCCTTAAAAATAACAACACTGTCTTTGCGGTTACCTGTGGATTTTTCTTTGTATCCTGAGCAATTCTTTGGCCAGATTTGGCTGCAATCTTTCTTGGTCTATCTGATCTTGGCTAGGTATCAAAAGAGCCCCTAATTTTCCACTTAATATGTGATTAATCAGTACTGACTGGCAGAGGTGGGGGACTCGAGTCACATGACTTGACTCGAGTCAGACTCGAGTCACCTGTTTGGGGACTTGCGACTTGCTTGACAAAATTAAATAAATGACTCGACTTGACTTTGACTTGTCACTAATGACTTGCGACTTGACTTTGACTTGGGCTATTTGACTTGCAATGACTTGGCACCACCAGTGCTGTGTCTTGGCCTATGCAAAAGCCGCCCCCCCTACAAAAGAAAGCTCCCCCCGAGTCCAGGCTTCGGGGTAGATCAGTATTTTGACTTAATTTGTGACTTGACCAAAATAAATGACTTGACTTGACTTGCTTGACTTCTAGCAGGGACTCGACTTGACTTGCTTGCTTTTCGCCACAGTAACTTGGGACTTGCTTGTGACTTGCACATGTGTGACTTACTCCCATCACTGCTGACTGGCATATTCAAGGCTTTGGATATCTTTATATTCTTTTCCCTTTTTTTAAAGTTTCATTACCTTGTTACGCAGATCTTTTGACTGTTCTTTTCTTCCTCCTCATGGCTCAGTGTCTAGTCTGCTTAGTGCATCCATGTGAGAGCTAACAAACTCATTGACTATTTATGCACAGACACTAATTGTGATTTAAAAAGCCACAAATGTGGGAAATTAACCTTTAATTGGCATATTAACCTGTGTGTGCCACCTTCGGTATCTGTACCAAGGTCAAACATTCTAGGGTATGTAAACTTTTTATCAGGGCCATCTGGGTGATTTCTGTTATCATTATGATTTAAAAGGGATCCAAAGAACTGTGTGTTAATAAATGGCTTCATGTGATTGCTATCCTTAAATAAAAGACAGTTTCTTGGCATGATCAGTTATATTTTCAATATTAATGCCAACATTTCACAATTTCTGCCAGGGTATGTAAACTTTTGAGCACAACTGTACCTGTTTGTAGCACCATTATACTTACTTGACCAGTTTCACTGTGATTATTGTTTCAGCTGCTATATATGTATATTTTTTTATATGCGGTATCTCTCTCTTGACTATGAGGTATACCTGAGTACCTGAGCTACCGTTAGGGTTTTTTTGTTATCTCTTTGTCGAGCTGGGAAATGCCTAGAGGCTCTGTTTTGTAATTTTTTCATGAAACTTTATTAAACACAATTTATAAAAAAAAAAAAAAAATGCTGCCTGAATCTCAATTTATTTTATAGTCAATCATATTCAAACTTCAAGGTAAGAAACAGGCAGTAGGTATGTTTTAGTTCACCTGTATCAAAAGTGCACTTTGTCGGATCAGCAAACGGTTTGGGATGGACTGATGCACGACAGCTAGTCCTGGATAAAACCAAAAGGAAGCCATTTTTAATTTAAAAATTAAGTTACCCATGATGATGACGACTAACGTATGCCTGGATTGCTGCTGTTTCAAACAATCTTTCACTGTATCAGAGTTGGAACTTTCAGTCATAGAACAGTAGAGTGCTGTTTGTAGTCTTGGGGTTGAATGAAACTAATGCCTCGTACACACGGTCGAACATTGATCGGACATTCCGACAACAAAATCCTAGGATTTTTTCCGACGGATGTTGGCTCAAACTTGTCTTGCATACACACGGTCACACAAAGTTGTCGGAAAATCCGATCGTTCTGAACGCGGTGACGTAAAACACGTACGGTGGGACTATAAACGGGACAGTAGCCAATAGCTTTCATCTCTTTATTTATTCTGAGCATGCGTGGCACTTTGTCCGTCGGATTTGTGTATACACGATCGGAATTTCCGACAACGGATTTTGTTGTCGGAAAATTTTATAGCCTGCTCTCAAACTTTGTGTGTCGGAAAATATGATGGAAAATGTGTGATGGAGCCCACACACGGTCGGAATTTCCGACAACAGGGTCCTATCACACATTTTCTGTCGGAAAATCCGACCGTGTGTACAGGGCATAACACAGTAAAGCTGGTCAAGTAAGTATAATGGCGCTACAGACAGGTATACGGAACAAGGTGGGTACTAGTAGAGTGAAAAATCAACTTCCGATGGGGGGGGGGGATCGTTGTAAGTGAAGAGGGGCAGGGGGGCGCAAAAGACCAATTAGGTCCACCACACAAAGCCAACAACCCCCAGAAAAATAGCAAACAAGCCCCTTGAAGGTAGGGCAGAATGATCAGTGTCTATTCTAGCTTCAGTAATGGAGGGGGACTCATGCCATATGTCCCATACCTTGTGAAATTTCTTCCGCAAAAAAAGATATCTGATTTTGTATAAAGGTATCACCGAGTTAATTGGTGTCTTCCAACAGTCTAAAGAAGGAGACCTGTCTGATTTCCAAACTAACACAATTGCCTTCCTGGCATAGAAAAGGAGTAAACTTAGTAGGGTCCTAAATGCTCTGGTACACACTAAGTGATTAACTAAACCCAGCAGACATACAGAAACTATTTGGGGAACTGATATAATGGTTAGTGAATAAAAAAATTGAACCACAGCAGGCCAGAACTCTCGAATCTGGGGGCAGGACCAAAAGACATGGAAAAAAAATCAGCAGATGCGTCCTTACATCACCAGCAATTCGGTGCCACTGTGGGGTAGACTTCAGGCAACACCTTAACAGTGATGAATTACAGAAACCTGAGCTGAGTGCGGTGTTGTACAGTAAACAGCATCAATCTTCTAGTCAAACCCCCCAACATGATAGAAGCAGCTCAGTTTTTTGCTTAGTCTAGGAGTAAAAAGCTTAACTCTCTGCTGGGACTCTTAGTTCCCTATCTTTTTGCAGGGAATTTTTTTTTGTTTTTTTACTTGGTCTTCAACACCTTTAGCCAACAGCTGAGCTCGGTGACAGGTTGGATAATCTAGATCTTTGTAGCCCCCTTGCTCTTCCTACAAGTGCATGCAATACCTTGACACATGCAGGTTTGACTGAAACAGCCCTGTTCTGGATCTAAGGGCAGCCTGTGAGATCTATCATGAGGTGCATATACGATCAAATGACTTGCTGCTCTATCACAGTGGCCCCCCAGGCAGATAGCGCCTCACCTCAGCGAGAGACATCTTGTCACGGAGATGTTGCCCTCCTCTCATCCTCAGGATATGATGAGCACCTACACCTTTGTCCTTATCCTCCTGGGGTGGCTTGGAGTGGTCTGTGGGTACCCCTTTCCTCTCTGTACCCATATGTGTATCCAGGGAGTACTTGGTGTGTTACTCTCAGCAGGGGACACAAATAGTGGTCTTAGCCAACCAGTACCAGTGTCTCCAAACGAACAAGCGGTCCTATGGCTCCTGGGTAGGCAGAAGAGAGCTCCTGCAGGCAGTAGTGCAGTAAGGAGAGACCCCTCTAGTTGCAGGACTCATGAACATCCCTGTAGGTGTTGTGCGGTGAAGTAAACTATTAGAGAGCTAGACAGATGGTGCTATTCCCAGGGCCCATGATTAAGTGGAATTTCTTAATCCAGGAAGTGGTGAGTTTCGTGGACCCTCCTTCCTCCGCGGTTGTTGCATGTTTTGTTATCAGCAGTTTGTCTGCACAGGGGATTAATGCTTTCTTTGGCCTTCTTGTATTAAATGCTCTTTTCTGCATGAATCTCTCCATCTCAGGAGTTTCCCTGGCTTTTTCATCTGTGGCCCCTCCCTCGGCCCTGTTCCAGAAGGATTTCTCTGCAGTCATGCACACTTCTTGGTCTAAACGGCACACCTGATTACCAATTTGTATTTCAATGCTCTCTAGCAGAATCCCTGTCTAATTTATCCACAGCATTATGGCTTCTGAGCTTCAGCTGCAGAGTCCCTGTCTGACACAGAGGCTCCTCAGTCCCTAAACAAGGACACTACACCTGAGGTTTTGCGGGTCCTCTTCTCCCTTAGTTTAACATGATTCATTCAATTTTTAATTTGGCAATTCAGAGAGTAGCTTTTGCCAGTTATGTCACTGGTTCAGGCTGCTCTATGGTTCCTGACATCGCTAAAACATTCTGGTACACCATGGATTTGACCTCCTTTTGGGATATTGGAAGAACCGTTCCAATTGTTCTCTCCCCCTAAACAAACCGCAGCTTTGTGCTTATTTGAAGAGGAGTTCCTTAAAACATGGGTTGCCCCAGCAGTAAATCCACCTAGCATTAACAACACCTAGACCTTTCCAGTGAGGATGCACCTTTTTAAGACCCCATTGACATGCAATTGGATCCCCTTACAAGCCCTTGTTCTCCTTGGCAGATCTTGTCCTGTAACGTGCCTTCACTGTGATACTTGTCTGTCGGACTTATCTGACTGGGCTAAAGCCCTCATTAGCTGTGCAGTCTATTCTAGTCAGTTTGATAAAGATAAAGATAGGGGTCTCTCCTGTAGCTCCCTCTGTACTGCCACCTGTAACTCAGTTAAATTGCGTTTAGTCCTATTGGTTTTTCAACAGCCACCTTTTGGACTTATCAGAAATATTCCCCTTTCTGCTCCTGCTTACAAGGCTGTCTTCTTTGTTCCCATCAACTCCACTAGGCATTTTTTTAGTTGCAAGATGTCTTGTACAGAACCCCTTCTGGTCCTGAAGTCTGTAATTTTTTTAAACTTCCTTGTGGGGCCCCCCCAGCCGTTTATCCTCTTGGAACTGACTCTGTGCTGCTTTATGACTACCTGAGTTGCATGTAGCAGTTGGGTGGGATTGTCCACCATCAGGGGCCACCTCTAGGCTGTATATTTGTTTTTGTGCCCAGTGTCCTATTCCTGAAGGTGGTGCTATAATCTGATGATCAAAGAATCAAGATCTCTACTGTGGCCTTCAATTAAAGCAGAGAAAAGAATTTTACGGCAAGACCAAAAAAAATCATATTTTCCCAGCAAATAACCAACTATGTCATTATAAGTAGTCACTATCATCAAACAGATTCAAACATTTGGCTGGTGGACAATCATTTCTGTGTGTAATACACAGTGTTTTGCAAAGTCCATAGAGCTACAATGCTGTGAAACAGTATTTGCCCTCTTTCTGATTTTTTATTTTTTTATTGCATATTTGTCACGCTTAAATGACTCAAACTCAAATTTTATTATTAAACAAATATAACATGAATACATACAAAATAAAAATTTTAAATGATGGATTTATTTATTAAGGCAAAAAAGCTGTCCAAACCTGCCTGGCTTTATGTGAAAAAGTAATTGCCCCCTAAACCTAATAACTGGTTGTGCCATCCTTGGCGGCAACAACTGCAATCAAGCCTTTGCGATAACTGGCAATGAGTCTTTCACATTGCTGTGGAGCAATTTTGGCCCACTCTTTGCAGAATTGTTTTAATTTAGCCACATTGGTGCGTTTTCCAGCATGAACGGCCTGTGTAAGATCATGATACAGCATCTCAATTGGATTTAAGTCCAGGCTTTGACTAGGCCACTCCAAAACCTACATTTTTCTTTGTTTGAACCATTTGGAGGTGGACTTGCTGTTTTTTTTCGAATCATTGTCCTGCAGCATAACCCAAGTGCACTTGAGCTTGAGGTCACAAACTGATGGCCGAACATTCTCCTTTAGGATTTTCTGGTAGAGCTCAGAATTCATGGTTATTATCAATTATGGTAAGTCGTCCAGGTCCTGAAACTGCAAAGCAGCCCCAGACCATCACGCTGCCACCACCATGTTTGACTATTGGTATAATGTTCATGTTATGTTTGTCTCATCAGTCCACAGAATATTTGCCTAAAAGTCTTGGGGATAATCAAAATTTTTTTTGGTAAATGTGAGATGAGGCTTTGTGTTCGTTTTGGTTAGCAGTGGCTTTGGCCTTGGAACTCTCCCATGGATGCCATTTTTGCCCAGTCTCTTTCTTATTGTTGATCGTATTGATTGTCATGAACACTGATCTTACCTGAGGCAAGTGAGGCCTGCAGTTCTTTAGATGTTGTTCTGAGTTCTTTTCTGACCTCCTGGATGAGCCGTTATGCTCTTGGAGTAATTTTTGTAGGCCGGCCACTCCTCAGAAGGTTCACCACTGTTCCAAGTTATCTCCATTTGTGGATAATGACTCTCTCCATGGGTCACTGGAGTTCCCAAGCTATAGAAGTGGCTTTGAAACCCTTCCTAGACCAATACATGTACATTACTTTGTTTCTAATCTGTTCTTGAATTTTTTTAGATTGTGGCATGATGTGTGGCTTTTTGTGATCTGTTAGCGTGCTTCACTTTGTCAAACAGCTTCTGTTTATGTGATTTCTTGATTCAACAGGTCTGGCAGGAATCAGGCTTGAGTGTGGCAAGTGAAATTTAACTTTGCTTTCCAAAAAATTGTGGTTAATCACAGTTCATTCATGATTCAGCATGGGAGGGGGCAATTACTTTTTCACATAGGGCCAGGCAGGTTTGAACAGTTTTTTTCCCCCTTAATAAATGAAATAAAAACGTAAAAACTGCATCTTGGATTTACTCGGGTTAACTTTGTGTAATATTAAAATTTGTTTGATGTTCTCAATCAAGTGTGAGAAATATGCAAAAAAATAAAAAATCAGGAAGGGGGCAAATACTTTTTTCACAGCACTGTATGTAAAGATATTATATTTTCTTCTCCAGTGTTGCTTTAGGTAGGAGAAGTGCAAGTAGACAGAACACAAAACTATAATTGTAAATGTCTAGTGTATTCTATGATTAATCATCCATTTTTTATAGCAATTTTGGTCACCTGAAGTGAGTGGAGCTGCTGCTACTTTCAGTGTAGTATATTTAGCTTTTTCCTCCCTGTCATGGAGATCTTAAGTCATGTTTTGGAGCATAGGTTCCTCTATGTTACTAACCCCATCCTCCAACTCCACCACTATTAACCCATCCGCTGTAGATCTCTGGCCTGCTCCAGTGTGGACCTCCTCAATGTTGAAATCCTCTTCAGGGCTATCCCTTTTGACTTGAATGGAACTATATACTGGGATCTCCAACCCATCATTGCCAAATATGTAAATACCGAACCAGGCCATAGCTCTGCAGCAGAAGTAAGTCAACGCACTTGGAGTAAGAGGGTTTGTTCTAGGGATACCATACCATACCAACGAGTACAAATACCGATACTTTTTTTTTGTAGTATTCGCCGATACCAATTACCGATACCTACCGCAACTGTTTTGTTTTCACTTCAGATGTCAGCAATGGTACAAAGCATTGAAAAGTTATTTACAAACGAAAATTTTTCTTTTTAATTTTGCGCTTTTTCGATGTGAAATGTGTAAATATATGTTAGAGCTGCACGATTTTGGCCAAAATAAGAATCATGATTTTGCTTAGAATAAAAAGATCACGATTCTCGCAATGTAAAATCTTTCACATTATACAAATAAAATGGGCTAACTTGTTTTTTTTTTTTTTTTTAATTCATTAAAGTAATTTTTTTCAAAAAAATTGCATTTGAAAGACCGCTGCGCAAATACAATGTGACATAAAATATTGCAACAACTACCATTTTATTCTCTAGGGTGTCTACTAAAAATATATATATAATGTTTGGGGGTTCTAAGTAATTTTCTAGCAAAAAAAAAAATGATTTTAACTTGAAACTAACAAATGTTAGAAAATGGTTTAGTGTTTAAGTGGTTAAACTTTTCAGATTTACACACAAGTCTATTCCAAATTGTTACAATGTTTATACTTAAGTTCAACCGATAAGCCCCTTTCACACTGTTAGTTTTGACGGCGGACCTGAACGGGCGCTCCATGTTAGTCTATGGAGCGATGGATGTCAGCGGTGACATGTCCGCTGACATCCGACCCGATCCGCTAAAAGCAGACGGATGCCCCTACGTTCGCATCCATCCCTGGCAGATCGACTGAGATCTGACGAAAACAGACATGCTGTCCGTTTTCTTCCGATCTCTCCATAGGCAGCAGCGGCGCTCGACAAGCCCCTCCCCGCTCAGTGAGCAGAGAGGGACCTGTCATCCGCTGGCTCAGTGGAGATCAACGGAAAGATCTCCCGCTGAGCTGGCGGACTCCGAGGCAGCGGATCCACCTCGTGGGAATGATGCCTAAAGAATGTTTACAATTTTGTGTGCAAATTGATCTAGTTTGGTATCCCGCACACTTCCACAACTAGCAGATTTGGAGGATAACTTTCTGGTGAATTTTTGTTTTGCTGTTATAAGAACATTCTAGTATTTATTTGTAACCTAGCTTAGAGAATACAGAGCCATTAGTCAAATCTGACATAAATTACAGTTCTCTTTTATGGTTTTCATTCAAGAAATAACATTCAAGTGAAAAATTGTTTCATTTCAGTAATTTTTCTTTGGAAATTTCCAGAGAAACTATAATATTTACTTAAAATAATTGACTCCCATGAAATAGAGGTTATAGCAATGAATTTCCCCCGAGACGGAACCTGAATCATTTCCCAGAAGTCCCTGTGGCTATAGAATGAGCTGTATACTAGGTGTGATCAGGTCAAGATGTACAGGTATGAGTTTTCTTACTGTAATTCTCTTTGTGATAGACTTATTCTTTATGGGTTAGTAAAGTATAAAACACTTCATTCTTAGCCAGATAATGTGAGTAAAAGATATGTTAAACGTCTTTCTCCTGAGAATAAAGCCTAGATAATCTATTGTCATGCAAGAAAATGCCATGGCTGAACTGTGCATTCCTCTAAAACTGTGACTGGAATCCATTTGTTTGAAATTATTGTGGAAGAACAGGGAGTTGTAGGTCCTTACAAGTAACCAGTAAATCCCAGGAGCCAGGTAGCCACACAACATGTAATATCTGAGCCGTGGATCAGAACTTCAATTAGACAGAAATAAGCAGTTGAAATATATATATATATATGAATAGATATTTGAAATCGTGTTCAGCCATTCTCAAGTGGGTATTTATAATGGAGAATTGCTACCTCTATTCGCTGAACACTGCATATTTGGTCCACATTGTGGCCTGCATGTTATGAGTGGCTCAGAGAGAACCAATCAATAAACCAAAGATTGGTCAGATGACTTTCACAATTAACATACCTAAACTTTCCTCCCAGCTTTTATTTTTTATCCATTTAGAATCTGAAGCAAGTTAAGTGTAGCAAGGATGTGATACCACTGCTCTGAGTATGTAGTTTTTTTTTTTTTTTTTTTCACCGAGGTACCTGTATGAGTATGTAGTTCTGATGTTTGTTGCATCAACTCTTTTCCCCCTGTAATGGTCAGTGGAACTTTGAATGAGTGAGAGGTTCTCCCTTTGCTTTCTCCTGTAAACTCACTTATATATGACTCCCTCTCCAGCTCCAACTGTCTGAAACATGTTAGGAGGATGTCATTGTGCATTAGATTCAGATTGCTTCTGATTTCTGATATGTGGTGATAATGGTCTCTAATTCAAAGATAATATCTATAAAACCTATTTCTCCATTTGACAGATTATAGCATTTAAACTGCTTGTCAGTCTTTTTTTGGACTATTGTAAAGTGTTACCAAGAAATACATGCAGTGCTGTGAAAAAGTATTTGCCCCCTTCCCGATTTTTGTTTTTTTTTTTTTGCATATTTCTCACACTTAAATGATTCAGTTCATCAAACAAATTTTAATATTACACAAAGATAACCCAAGTAATCCAAGACACAGTTTTTAAATTATTATTTCATTTATTAAGGGAAAAAAGCTGTTAAAACCTGCCTGACCCTATAAGAAAAAGTAATTGCCCCCTCCCAAGCTGAATCATGAATGAACTGTGATTAACCTCAACTTTTTGGAAAGCTCAGTTAAATTTCAATTTCCACACCCAGGCCTGATTACTGCCAGAGCTGTTGAATCAAGAAATCACATAAATAGAAGCTGCCTGACAAAGTGAAGCCTGCTAACAGATCACAAAAAGCCACACATGATGCCACAATCTAAAAAAATTCAAGAACAGATTAGAAACAAAGATGTAGCGGTCATGGAAAGGTTTCAAAGCCATTTCTAAGGCTTTGGAACTCCAGTGAACCATGGGGAGAGCCATTATCCACAAATGAAGATAACTTGGAACAGCGGTGAACCTTCACAGGAGTGGCTGGCCTACAAAAACGAATGCAAGAGCATAACGACGACTCATCCAGGAGGTAATGAAAGAACCCAGAACAACATCTAAAGAACTGCAGGCCTCACTTGCCTCAGGTAAGATCAGTGTTCATGATTCAACAATAAGAAAGAGACTGGGCAAAAATGGCATCTATGGGAGAGTTCCAAGGCCAAAGCTACTGCTGACCAAAAAAAACACAAAGGCTCATTTCACATTTACCACAAAAAATCTTGATTATCCCCAAGACTTTTAGGCAAATATTCTGTGGACTGATGAGACAAAATTTTAACTTTTTGAAAGGTGTGCGTCCTGTTACATCCTGTTACATCTGGCATAAAACTAATACAGCATTTCATAACAAGAACATCATACCAACAGTCTGACATGGTGGTGGTAGCATGATGGTCTGGGGCTCCTTTGCAGCTTCAGGACCTTGGACGACTTACCATAATTGATGGAACCATGAATTCTGAGCTCTACCAGAAAATCCTAAAGGAGAATGTCCGGCCATAAGTTTGTAACCTCAAGCTCAAGTGCACTTGGGTTATGCAGCAGGACAATGATCCAAAACACAACAGCAAGTCCACCTCCATATGGTTCAAACAAAGCAAAATTTTGGTTTTGGAATGGCCTAGTCAAAGCCCGGACTTAAATCCAATTGAGATGCTTTATCATGACCTTACACAGACCGTTCATGCTGAAAAACCCTCCATGTGGCTGAATTAAAACAATTCTGTAAAGAAGAGTGGGCCAAAATTGCTCCACAGCAATGTGAAAGACTGTTTTTCTTTTATTGCCAGTTATCGCAAACGTTTGATTGCAGTTGTTGCCGCCAAGGGTGGCACAACTAGTTATTAGGTTTAGGGGGCAATTACTTTTTCACATAAAGCCAGGCAGGTTTGGACAGCTTTTTTGCCTTAATAAATGAAACTATCTTTTAAAAACTGCATTTTGTATTTACTCGGGTTATCTTTGTGTAATAATAAAATCTGTTTGATGAGCTGAGTCATTTAAAGTGGTTGTAAACCCTTACAATACACTTTTTGCCACAGGTAAGCCTATAATAAGGCTTTCCTGTAGCTACCCCGGATATCTCCTAAA